>NW_023265587.1:877807-912746 GCF_013103735.1 Etheostoma cragini
TCAAGTTATTTCAGAGAAAATTGTGCATTCTTCGTTTTTTGTGGAGGGGTACCAACAAATTTGAGCACGTCTGTAACTACCCCTACTTCAGGTGTGTCAAAAGGACAAACCAAATCCAGAAAACTACCAATAAGAAAACAATAACCTCACCAACAGAGGAATATCAACATATATGTACAGTATACCACATTTTCAAACCAAAGATTTGTATCTGTATCAGCCTTAAAAGTCCTTTATCGGTCGGGCTCTACTGCCAACCAAACATTATAAATCAAAAACAGGTATGGTTCTTATGCATTGTTTTATTAATTATCTTATTATATAATTAACTTGGCTAACAAAGCTTTAATTCCCAGTTTCCTTTTCTGTATTCTCAGTTTCTAGGAATGATGTTCAAGGATCCTAGAGGTGTTTTGGTTCATTTCAGCCCACTTGTTGTATAGGGTGTTTTGTGATTATGTCACAGGGACAATTTGTACTATGACACATTCAAGTGCTGTGGGATCTTCAAGCATCATTCACTTTTTAATGGATAAAGCTACTAATTTCACATTTTTTTAGTTTTTCTGACCGCGTATGAAATATACAATATTAAGCAGCAGTCAGGTTTCAGAGGACCAGGGGACACTGTCCTCCGCATGAGATTTGGGATTTCTAAAAGCCAACTTGACCCTCTGACCCAGGTGGAAGGAGAACCGGCGACAGATGGGTGATACACTAGAAACGGTGTCAATCCGAGACTGTTAAATTAAATTAAAATTAAAATAGGTCCTTTATTGATGATATGAAGAATTCCCAAAGCCGTCCTTACAATTAATATTGCACACAGTTTTGTTTGACCCATCTGCGATGAAAAACAGAAATCAAACAAGAAACTCTCGTGACATCCAGCTGGCCCACATTTAGAGTCCATTGGGATTTATAAAGGGAACCCGGCGTTTTACATACTCAAATATTTCTGTGGGTACCTATGTTTCGTCCGTACGCCACTTGTGACCCAAATTTACCCCAGAGTTTTAGAAATGAAGCCCCACACCTTCACACCGGTACTTTAACGCACCGGAGCGTCTCAACAGTACATCGCCAGGATAAACCACAGATAAACAGTATACGGTATTATATAAGGTATTCTTTCTTTTTATTCTTCTGTTCCCTTATGGATGTGTGTTTTTTTGGAAATATATCATTCTACCTTACTAAACTGGAGACTTTGGAGACTAAAGCTCAGCAGCTCAATGGTCCGCATCGCACGAGCTTGCTATGTACTTCCACATCACAGAGAGAAAGTACAATGTTAATGTGCATATTCTTTTTGACTGTGCATCACAAAAAAGCACATCACACACACACACTACGCCTTTAGGAGATGGAAGCCTAGCAAGGCATAAAGGCCATCCATTATTTATAATGTATCTGAGAGATGTGGATGGGAGAAAAAGAGCTATGTTTTTAGGTCAGCGTGTGGAATCCATTTTTACAATGTAGAATCACAAAAAGCCGCACAATGGTTGAATTCCACTCATCTCTAACCCGAAAGAGACACTAGAATTCCATTTGTGAGGAGAGAGTGTGTTGTGGCTTTACAAGCACCAGTCCATTACCAAGAGTCCACGTTTCTGGCAGAGAGAGAGAGAGAGAGAGAGAGAGAGACTTATTGGCATCATAAAACACCATCACTGTCACATTGATCCAGTTTTACCCACTGGCTGACTGGTCTGGGAACCAGCCGCCCCTATCAGTCAGAGACGAGGGGCTTCAGAGAGGCCTGCGCCCCCCCAGAAAAGACACACTCAAATGGTTTCATCTCCATTTGTCAAGTTAACAGACGGGAGCGGTTGGCAGCAGATGTTCACAGAGAATTATTTATTTATCTGAAGGTTAACACACACACACACACACACACAATTCCCCACTGAAAACGAGTGTTTTAACTTCCTTTTATGCGCCCGCTGCAGGGATTCAACCCTCTTTTCTAACCTGTGTGCCATTCAATGCTCCTAACCTTTATTTAAACAGAACTTTGTCACAGTACAGGGTCTACCTCTCAGCAGGTTCTGTTATACCAAAAACACACCCTGATTAATGCAACGCTATCACGGCGCCTCCCGGACATGTTCCCCACGGGAAGCTGCTACGCTGCTACGCCGCTACCAGCCAGGCTAAAGCTAATTAGTTAGTCTTAAGAAACCAGAGGTCTGTCTGACTGATAGTATTATATGAATACAACAATGCCAACATGTCATGTCATGTCAACAACATGTCAGCCAACCAGTGGATTTAACTCCCTAATTTCCCTCTCCAGAGTAGTCGCAGTGCTGACTGGCTTTGGTGTTTGTAAAGCATTAAAGTTGAACAAAGAATGGTTTTACATTGGAAAAGATCGTCTTTCATTTTTATCTTCCATGTAGATGCACTCCGTACAAAATCCCCGGTTTATTTATGGCTCCGTGTGCCAGCAGGCGACTCGACAAGGTGAGGGAACCCAGAGAGAATTTATTTAACGGGAGAAGATGAGCTCCAGTCCCTTTGTGCATATCTGACCCTTTCTAAAAGGACTGGTAACCCCTTCTTCCACTCGTTTCATTTCGTTGGTGTCTTTACAGATCTGGTATATGTATGGTGTCCAGCCACCTTTCAACAGGAAATAATCTCTATGTAGTAGTTTCTTGTGGTAGTGGCGGAGTCCGCCATCCCAGCATTGCATTCAGATCGTCTACCTAACTATAAGGTTCTACACAGGAAACAGCACACGCAAGATAACATTAGTGAGGTTTGAATCTAAGGAGTTTAAGAAAGTC
Source organism: Etheostoma cragini (assembly GCF_013103735.1). Lineage (NCBI taxonomy): Eukaryota > Metazoa > Chordata > Actinopteri > Perciformes > Percidae > Etheostoma > Etheostoma cragini. Next base: position 880,606 of record NW_023265587.1, read on the forward strand.
AACGTTTACCGTCAACGTTAAATGAAAGTCTTTAAAACTGCTCCACAACGTCTTGTGAAAGTGGAACTGAAATAACTTTGGTGTGTGACCTTTCCATTCAGGAGCTAAACAAGCCTCTTCAGAGCAGCTCATGCACAGCTCTTCACAGACGATATTGTGCTGTGGCTCTGCCGTCTATAAAAAGCAGGACTCAGCCACATGGTCGGAGTCTGCGGCACATCAGACGGACACACACTGGACACAAGGACTGTGTGAGGCCGGGAGCATCCAACCCAGATGGTCCCTTTCTTTGGGAACTGGCACTGAGTATCCTAATTATTATTCGTGTGAAGAGAAGCTTCTCTAGCATCGGCTGACATGGCCCGAGGCAAGGCCAAGACTGACCCCGAAAACACACACACACACACACACACACACACACACACACAGTCAACTGCTGGGACTGAAATAGCAGCATTTCATCATGTCAGTGAATGAAACTTTAATAGTCCTCCATAGTCTTTTCATGGTGTTGACTGTGCTGCTCTTTAGTGCCTTTGTTCAAGAACACTTGGCAAAACACAGTTTAGTCAATGAACACAGTGTGTGAGCTGGGGTGCGTACACGCGTTACAGTGTGTAATTATGTGCTGATGTCGTCTCAATTTCTCCATGTCATTCGTCTTATAGCTAGCTCTTGTTCAATTTCAGTTTCAATTGGGTTGCTGGTATTTTGCCACAAATTCATTTTTCTTCTTTAATGATCTCCTCAAAGTTCCTCAACATAAAAGCATGGGCCTTTTTCCAGATAGTGTAAAAATGCAATACAAGATGTTAATGTTATGGGATGTTAAGACATTTCTTTGGCTAATAAAAAGTAAGGTTTTTTTATTTGTAAAAAGGGAGCTCCAAAAAATTTAAAAAACATTTTTTGTGACTATATCCGAACCTGTGCGTTCAATAAATTGAGGTTAAATACCGTCTTGTCCCCTCAGTCTTCCCCCCCCCCCCGTCCAAGGGGATCAATGACAAGGATTTTAAAATGTCGAGTTCCACTTCAGGCAGCTTTTATAGATGGTAGCTTTGGCTACAGACAAGATGAAAGATGAAAATGTGACTAGTGGCAAGCATATAGCTCCAAATCCACACTAACACTCTTAGATCATGGGGTCTGCAGGAACCATTGTTGGCGGGGATAACTCCGGCCAGCTGATTAAAGGATGGAGAGCTGCAGACAAAGCGGAGGCAAGCTGATGCTATTAGCTAATGTTCCTGTGTTGACATTAGGAAGTCACACACCAAAGAACATGAGGAGAACAGCAACTTCACGGCACTGCTCCTACACACTTGAAACTGAGCTGGTTGCAGTCTGCAGCCGTAATGCTAGATGCCACATTTCCTTTAAGTAAGTAGCCACTGAGCTGTTGGATGGAGAGACACACAGACAGATGGAGAGACGGACAGAGAGACGGATAGAGAGACAGACAGATGAGTTCAAGGAAAAGTCAAGGACATGGCAAAAGGTGGCATTAGAACCGGGCACAGTTATCCACCCAATTAAATTTATAACCTGCATTTGGCAGTCTGGGTTTCAGAAATTGAAAAATGGGGACGTGTGTCCTCAGGAATGCCCCTCCAACACACACACACACACACACTGCACTCCTCAATCAAAGCACCAGCAGCTGTAAGCGTCATTTCAAGGGATGCCATTATGCAGGGAAATGTCATTAGCGATTTTACAATTTCACGCATCGGTGCCGCTAACGTGTCTCTGTGAGACGGCGGGGCCCAGGCGAAAGGTAAGGGGCCCAAAGTCGGAAAGCAAAGCCGTGACTGAGATGGAGCAAAGTGAATTATCTGCAGCCGAGCGCCCCTCCCCTCCCTCCACCGGGGCCGTCATTAGTCAGCCTGGTGCCACCAACCGCCTGAGTTCTGGTTTACATAACCTCCTCGGTTGTTTTTTTACCCACAGAAACAGAAAACTACCACAGCTTCTTTATTCCCGATCACATTCACAGTGTGGATCCACAATAGTGGATCAAGCTAATGTGGTTTGTTCCTATACCTCCCTTTTTTCCTGGTGGAGGTGACACTGTCACACACGTCTCTGTATCTTTGTAAATATTTTAAGGTTCAAGAATTTGTTTTTTTCATAAAACCTTTAAAGGTATTATTGTTACAACTTTGATCTTACCTTTAAGCTTTCTTGCCATGTGCATGGACAATGAGGAACTATTATGGTCATGGATATGTCCTTTCATCCATTTTGCTCATGGTAATGGTTCTGACCCCCACTTTTTTAGATAATAGGCTCAACCTATGGTCTGATTGTCTGACTACTCACTTTCTTGTCCCGTTGGACTTTCTTTTAGCAATGTTGCATCTCTACGTTCTTCTGGACATCTGTTTCTAACCTGTTGATAAAGCTCAACCTTTGACTGGATTTGTCAATGTAGTGTCTGTTCCTATTTACACATTCAGTAATCGGCAGGTGTGTTGGTTCTCTGTAGGCCTGTCAGTTGTCTAATAGAGCTTTGAAAACTCATTTCTAAGCACTAATTGCTTCCACAGATGACACATGCCGTACTTAGTCTTCATCCAAACATGAGTACAGCTGATGGTTACTTAGCTGCTCGTCCATGATATATTCTCTATACTGTATGTTTTAGTATCTAACTACAGCAAGGCTGTCCAGGACCTCTCCTATGCTGTTTGTACAGTTCAAATATTACATCTGGATTGCAGCTGAGCGTCTAACCGTGGGCAAGGGAGACGGAGGGCTGTTCCTCCACAGAGAGCAGGACTCTAAAGAGGTTCTAATTAAACCAAGTCCTCAGAGACGTCTTGGAGGGATCAAGCAACAAGCTGTCAGCGCTGTCAGTCTTTGGAAGAGAATGCAGTGCCATGATGGGGGGGAGCTGAATGGGTACAGCAGGGACACTTTTACAAGCATGGTGTGGGGAGGAAACATGGTGCGGACTAAAATTAGCATCCTTAGTGTTTATGGAGCTCGTACATCACATTAAAATCACCCATCAGTTACATCTGTTTAACCCTTGTTTTTTATAAAGGTTATGGTCGTCTTTCTCTACCATTTTCTTCTAAAATTAAATTGAAAAACCTTTTATAAAGGGTATGGTCGTCTTTTTTGACCATTTTATTTTTATTTTGTTGCATTTGTCACTTTTTCATAATTTGTTAATTTTTTCCAAATTTTTCACCTTTTAGTCACTTTTATTGTCATTTTTCTCTTTTTTTACGTTTTTTTAAGAAGTTCTTCTACCAATTGTTTGTTCTCCAAATGCTATAAAATTAACAAAAATACATCAAATTCAAGGACAGTAGTGAACTGATTAATAATTTAACTTGTGAGGAGTGTTGTTGGTAACCATCCACGTTACTTTTTTGGAAAATGTATTTAAAAGAAACCCAAATTCCTGCCATAAGCATTTTTGAAAGGGGTCAAATTTGACCCAAGGAAAATGGGAGGGTCAATCATTATGCGTATGATAAATCTGTTAAGTGCTGACTTTTTATTTGCAAATGTCAGTAATAGTATCATCGTTATTCAACCCTGTCTCCTAAAAAGGGACGTTACTAACTGAACTGCATTCTCCATTATGTTTGAGGGAATGCATATTTTGTTCTGCCTACTTGAACTAATCTTGAAGAAAAATGATCAAGGAAGAAGCTGTGTTTAGTTTTGACAAAGCAGTTTATTATTTAATCTGAATCCATGCTTAACAATTCAAATGTAAAAACAATGATTATGAGAGAAACAAAATGAATACAAGCACACATTCATAGCCAACATATGGCAAAATAAAACTGAATTTGCTAAATGTTACTCTTTCTGGATTCATCCTCAAAAAAGAGGTTCTTTAACCCAGTTAGTCAAATGCTGCAGATTAATACAGTCAAATTCAGCCATCAAACAGCACTTCTTGGGTGCATTTTTATTAATAATATCTATTTTTAGCATTCTGTATCCACTCTTCTCTTCAAATGGCAAATCCCCATTGGTTGTTGAACTGTGCCAAGTCGGGAGGGGAGCGATCTAATAAATAATCCATAATGTATCAAAGATAATTATTACTGCATGTATGAGAGAGAGAGACACACACACAGCCACGCATCCAAACACACACCTTGACCTCAGCCTGAAAGCAAAGACAAACACGAAGAGAAAGCTCTTGGTTCTCATGTAATTATTTGGGTGATGCTCATATTTCTTAAACTATATGAAATGCATCCCCCTCTTTGGCAGAATGCCATTCAACAGCAGTGTTAACAGCTCTACTCAATCCAGTTTGGACTGGAAGGCAGGCTTGTGCTCTGTCACGGGATGAAAAAATGGATGAAGCTATTGTGTCATGGCTACCTTCAGGCTATCTTACAACAAGAGTCCATGCAGCCAGTGTGACCTCAGCGCTTCCAGCCATGGTGCACTTGGAGAAGGTATCAGCAGAAAGCCCTCTGCTGGCTTGGAAAACATCACTCAAGGACCGGACAGGGTGACAGTGGGACCTCTGTGTCTGCTGGAGGGGGAACTGATGTCCAGCACACATGACCAATGAAGTGTCTTCCAGGGTACACATGGCTGCACATGCACGTGAACATGAGTGATGCACACATCGCTAATGTTTTAATGCTCTTCCATTGATCAACAGCTGAAAAATACAAGCCACAAAATAAAGCAACGCTCCAACAAAATGTGTTATGGTGAGAAAACACTGAATGGAAATAGAACATTGTTTACAGGAAAACTCCACAGGGTCCTTTTACACCTTTTAAATCAAACTGTATTTTGGTTATGCACACTAACTGTTTATGCAGAACAATTACAAACTAAAGCATATATGAGGGTACAGTAGGACAGAGTTGAGACAGTTTTTACTGAAAATAATGTCTCCAGCTAAAATATCTAAATACATTTTAGGATGTGGTGTAAAGAGATAGTTTTAAAAATGTGACTTTCCAAAAAGTGAAACGATAAGTCGAGCCCAATGGTAAATTTGGTCGTATATATTTAGTCAGTTAATGTCGGAGGCCTAGACATTTTATGGGCCCTTCTCTATATGCCAGCCACTAGGTGATGGTAGGCATTTTCTGGGAAAGTAATTAATAATAGATCCTACTTTTAAAATGCACACTTAGACTAAGCAGCATTTCCTCCCTGATCCAGCTCGCATGATGACTCAATTAACTTTCATTGTTATGCGGATGACACCCACTTATATCCATCAATCTAGCCAGACGAAACCAGTCAGTTAGCTAAACTCCAAGCATGCAGAAAGGAAATAAAATCCTGGATGACCTACAATTTACTGATGTTAAACTCAGCCGAGCCTTTATTTCCGTGCGTCTCACGTGACTGTATTTAATCCTCCGGTTACACATATAACCGATACTATAATAAAACTAGAGGGAGGTAGGTAGGGCAGTGCAGCCCGACCAGGCTCCTCTCTTCACCCTGTCTCTCTTAATTCTCTTATAATAGTTTCAGACTGCCAGAACTTCCCGAACTTCTCAGAACTTCAAATGACTTTGTTAGAACCTAAAGTTACTTTGTCAGAACTTAAAATTACTTTGTTAGAACCTAAAATTGCTTTGTTAGAATATAAAGTTACTTTCTTAGAACTTAGTTACTTTATTAGAACCTAAAGTTACTTTGTCAGAACTTAAAATTACTTTGTTAGAACCTAAAATTGCTTTGTTAGAACATAAAGTTACTTTCTTAGAACTTAGTTACTTTATTAGAACCTAAAGTTACTTTGTTGGAACTTATTGTTACTTTTTTCTCCATCACAGGGTGGAGGACTCTTCAAAAATGTGTGGTCCCATGAATCATTTTGTCAATGGTTGCCTAGAAACAAGGCTCAACTTCCCCAGTGGCTCAAATCACCTGACTCTTCACTCCAGTAGTGTGACATTTGAGTTTCGTGTTGACTTGAGATTATTGTCCCAAAATGCAATGCACAAAGAAACTAGAGGAGTAACCCACACCTGGAAAAAGCTGAAAAAAGTTGAAAAATGGTAGTTGATGGTGAGTGATGGATCCGAGCTGAAACAACTCTACAAACTTGTAAAAACACTTGTACATGCTATCGTTAGAGTCTTTTTGTTTTAATTTGGGATCGTGTTCACTCATGCCTGCCAGCTCATAATAATGATGATCCTGTTCCTAGAGATACGTAAATTCTAATGTTTGCTGTCAAAACCGTGCACTATGAAGATGGATAGCCTACATGTTACTGCTACTTTCTGTTGTGGTGGAATTTGGTTTGGAAATCACAAAACAAGGTTAGGCTTTTTTCAGAGAAATAATGGCCTGTGAACACACACACACACACACACACACACACATCAGCAGCATTCGCCCTTGTGTCTCATGTCGCCTGACTGACCTCAGATGTAAATTACACTTTAGGAAATATAAAATAAGAGAGCTGGGTCAAAACACACAACTATAAATCAGCGGAAGTGATCGCGGGTTAAAGTATACAAACTGATTGTAAAACACCTCAATGCAGTTTAATGCAGCAAATCTTCATCTGTGAGGCTTCTGCACCGTGAAATCCGTCCACTGGGCCACAGAATAAAATCCACTTAGACCATGGATGGTAATTTTCCCGCCAAGAGCCAGCTAAGCTGCCTAATTGGGGGACCAGTGCAAACCTTGCAAAGTGGTTTTATTATAAACAGCAGATAGAATCAAAGCATGGCTGTGGGGAAGAGATGTAAAGATACTGTTCAGAGGATTACTCTTAGCAGATGTGAATAGCACATCAAAAGGGATTTAGGAGTGGCAGTTAGTGGGGGGTTTATGCACTGTGGAGTAGAGGGGGGGGGGGGGGGGGGGGGGGGGGGGGGGGAGTGTGTGGGATCACAATGGCACTGTGAAATACGAGCAAGAATGTAGACAGCACTGTACTAAACTAAAGCCTGACACTCTAAAAGATAAAATGCAATGCTTCTTTAATAATGTATGGATGTATTGGTTTGGGGATGGCCGTTTTGAAGCCGGTACTGAAGTAATCTTGGTATTTTACAGCCAGAAGTGACCATATTTAGCCATGAGAGCAGAGCTGGGAAGGACGACCCGGGTTAGCCAGTGTCGTGTATGGTTTCCATGGTGCTGCGCTAAGCTAAATGCTAAAGAGGGGAAGTAAATCACCAATGGTTTTGTATTGCCGGTGGGCGATATGGCAGAGAAGTGTGTTAGACTGGGACTCTGCCTCCTGGTCCCAACTCCAGATTTCTAGAAATGAGAGCTGCTCCATCCCAAGTGGGATGAATGCGGTCTCTCCCAATCAGACCAGGTCTTCCCCAGAAAGACTGCCAGTGATCTACCAATCCCACATCATTATCTGGACGCCACCTCGACAGCCAGCGGTGAAATGACGACATGTCATCGCTGGTGAGATTTGGCAGGGGTCCAGAGAAAACTACGGTGTCCCACATTGACTTTGCATATGTACACACCGATTCAACATTGATCTTGGTAAACTCCGTTTGGCGTAACCGGGAGTCATTAACGCCAACGTGAATAACTATCTTACTGTATTTAGGTTCATCCTTAGCCATCAGCTTGTCACAAACTGGAGAAACCAAGTTTACAGGGTGTGAAATGAGAGGAATGGTCGACAAAAGAGTTCTAGTGGTTGCATGATGGGACATGTAGGTGTTTTTGGAGCTTGACCCACATTAGGGAGAAAATTGAATGATATCTTGCCCTCTGCTGCATCAGTTTTACATACATGTTTTGACCTATCATTTGTGGTTCTCCAAACTGTGGAGAAGACCAGTGCCGATCCTTTAGTCTGTCTCAATCTGAATTACAGCATGTACCCTGTAGCAAAAACATATTACCATATTTCTTTTAACTTTGCAATTAAAATAATTACCTCCCAGTTCTCCTTTTGAAATGGAAAAAGTGGGATGCCATCAACAAGCGCAAGCTGATGCCCACCTTTCATTTATTTTCATTCACACCATACTCCCATCCTTAATTAGCCAGCGCTGAAAATAATTAAAAGACCTGCTTCCATGTCTAATGAGTGTGTCAGAGGAATTAAATAACAATGTGATGGCCACACACATTCCAACATCAATCCAATTATCCCAGCGTCCTTGTCAGTTTGGGCCCTGTGAGAATGGACAAAACAATTGGAGTCCACCCGGTCTGAAACCCATCAAAGGGGGGGAAATGGCGCTTTGCAGGATCACCTGCCACGTCAACCCTCGGAGCTGTCGGGCTTCGGTCGCCATGGGAGGGAGGGGGTTGGAAGATTTTATCGGTATGCGTGGCATGTTGGAGGGATTTCCACCCTGAGCACAGAGCGGCGGAGAGACAAAACCTGAATCTTCAAGCTGCATAATGACCTGCATTTAAATTCATTCTAGCTCTCCTGTCAGTCCTCCGAGACACACACTCTTATAACTCACACACACTGAATGTATGTGAATACATGTCTCGGAAACATACATAGACACCTATGCATGCACACACAAGCATGTACATGGGCTTAAGACTTAAGACAAACATACTACACCTGAATGTAATATATATATATATATATATATGTGTGTGTGTGTGTGTATATACATATATATGTGAGGGATTGCACTGATGGTAACCAGCAGCAGCAGCAGGGAAACAGACAAGGCGTCTGCGAGGCCCCCGGAGGAGACGGATGGAGTCCGCTGTCTGACACACACCGGCAGCAGAGCACCATGCTGATATGCAGGTAATTAAAAAGCTCAGACGTGTGTGAAATGCAGTGTGTAGGCACACTGAATGAGTAAGTGTGGCTATCCATCTCACACAGGTTTTTAAATATTATTTAATGTTTGTTGTATTTCTTTTGTATTTTTTTAATGCACACTACTTTAGAAAGTGATAATACGGCAGCAGGAAACATCCCCCTCCGAGCCAGTCAGGGACACATGTCTCACCCGCCCTTGGTTGGTGCTTCTCCGTCAGGGCCGTCACATGGAATATGCAGACTCCCAACGGCCACTGGATGATCTTTTGGTTAAAATCTAATTTCCGCTCTGATTGACATTGTCGGATATATTGTATAACCTGATTGTGTCATATAGAAATGGTGCAAACAATGATAGAATGCACTTAAGTACCACTTGATCATTCATTCTCAGATGGGACTGCTAAAATACCACCTGGAGCTCCGCCCCTCTCCCCATCCACCAAGCGTAATTTTTCTTTTTTTCCCTTTCTGTCAGCTGCTTGGTTGATGTATTCATATGTGAGTAGGAGGACAATAGTAGATGGGTGGAAGTGTTCATTTTAATTTCTCTTAATCCACTGTGGCCTCACCAGATCAGAAATCCCCATTTATGGCTTAATACCTCAAATATGTCCATAGGCCTGTTGAGGTATTGGCTTGGCCCAGACTCAGATGAACTATGACCATGATCTAGCATTAATGCTTCTTGTGAGGATTTCAATGATGACAGGAACAACAAGATGGCGGCGCGTCTAGACGCAGCAGCTATGCGCTCCCCATCCCCGTGCTAATTTAATCAAAGCATTTGCGAGTGATTGACTTCCTGTCCCTGTTTCAGTCTCCCACCGTGAAAGAGGAGGAGAAAAGAAGGACAAGTTCAGGGGAGCGGACAAGGCCACTGAGTTGTGTCATCATGACATTTCCTAAAATCCAAAGCAGAGGGTGATACATCAGAAACACTGCTTACCAAAAAGGGACTCAGAGAGTCCAGACCTCTGCCAAGGATGCCCTATCTCCCAATGGAAATGCAGTGTGGAGAACCATTGTTTCCAATTATTCCAACACTGCATAATGCAGCACCAACAGCCTGTCTCGTCGTAGTCCTGCTGACGGACAGGCAAACCATAAACATAACCTCCACGCCGAAGGATAAAATTATGAAGAATGAGGAACCCAACCAATAAAAACTTTGAGAGACTGTCTTCTTGGTGTCAGGAGGCAGAGGTGACCTTGACTCATGACCTCTACTGTTACCATCCTGGCTACAACCATCACCTCATTCACCTGCACTAAGTAGCAGCGGCTTACATTCTATCTTCGATCCAGGCCACGATCATGCTTGAGTAATGCAGCCGGGCCCTATCAGTAACCACAGGGCCCGCTTTAGCTTGAGTTAGACATAAGCAAAAAGATGAAATATATTCCCATCAAACACCAACTTGAAAATTCAGTTTGAACAATAATGCACAAAAACATCACTGGAAGAAAAATCTCTGTTGGTGCCAGCACGGAGACTGAAAAATGATCCCCTCAGGTGACAGGCTGATAGCAGAAAATGAAAGTCGGGGGTCACCTTCGGGGAAACTGAGCTCTGCTGAATCATTCATCACAGATTATGGGAGATGGGAGAGAGACCTCGGCGTCAGGAATCATGGGACGCGACATCATGAAACTGGTGATGAGTGTTCTGGTGCTGCTGGAGCTCTGGGCACCAAAAGCCTGGAGTCCAGCTCGAACGTCACGTGACACAAGCTGGGGTGAGGGGACGGGGATTTTAATTCTGTTTGCTGAGGCATTCATTTGTGGATCATTATTTATCTAACTATAAAGAAAGGAATGTCTGTCTTTCCGTCCCACATCTCCATCAGTATTAATAAACGGTGAATTAACAAGGCTGTCTGCTCTGGGACTAACACCCAGTCCTCCACTAAGTGGATTTCGGACCACAGATGCACGATGTTACGACCAAACTCCTCCTGGTTTCCCTGGAGACCGCGAACACGAGCAGATATCCCACAGGAACTATGCTTCTGTGCCAAGTTCACCGACTTCTAACACAAAATACCCAGGCTAATTAAATCCGTGCTTTAATGTGGATGGATGGTATTTCTATATTTTGTCTGGCTTGAAAGCACAGGTACACGGACCCGGTGTCGTGGTTCTTTTGTCCCCCATGATCAACTCGGCGTGTACTTGAACGCTACATTAAATTAAACATGTCCACAATACTTTAGTTCAGAGGGTTTTTTAAGACACTTTCATCTCTAAGTGCTCAACGGCTGCAATTAGTGTCAAACCCCCCACTCGTTCTTAGAGTCTTAATCCTCAATCTGAACACATCTTTTCAGATTATTAGTATGTCTGATGTCTCAGGGTCTTCTTCCACATGCTTTTCTTTTCAAACTTTTTGATGATGTTTTCTGGACTTGAGATCATTTTTAACAGTAAAGTCTTGTTCCTTTTCTTTGAGTTTCATATTGTCAACGTGTTCTTCTCTATTCTTTTTCATTGAAAAGGGTTTTGGTTTCTGGGAGGTCTCCACGGAGCGTTTTAGCCCAGAGCGCTAGCTGCTGATGCTTGGGAAATTGTAATTACCTCGCCAGCCACATTCAACATTTACACCCCTCTCTCTCTCTCTCTCTCTCTCTCTCTCTCTCTCTCTCTCTCTCTCACTCTCTCTCTGTCTGTCTTCCACCTCTCTGCTCTGACTGAGGGAACGATAGACCAACCAGAGACATCATGGCTAATGTTCTAGAAACATCCTCATCACGCCTTCTATGGAAAGAGACAGGGCTCACTTGGTAAAATAGAAGTTTTCCAATAAGGAAGAGCTGGCATACTAGAATTAAAACCGATTTTATTAGTATCAGCGTATTAGCATTTCCTGGGAAAAGCATAAACCACACCAACCTGTTAGTCTAAAAAACTGGTCCATAACACATCCGACATGTCAGCATTAATAAGAATATGTATCTTCCCTCTACCCAACCGTGCTGCCACTTGTGTCTCCGCTGTGTCAATGTGTCGTAGAATTAGTATTCTTTACCCTAATGTCTGTATTACACTGTATTTATCAACGGGATTTGAAGACTTGTATCTGTTGTACTGCTTTTTATGATTGTATTGTTGACTGTAATCTTCCTACTGTACATTTTTAGGGAAACAATTTTAAGATGTTTCCAGGGACAACGGATGAAAAAGCCTTTTGGCTAATTCTGCTGCATTTACAGCAATATTAATTAATGTACACTGTCCCTGTCAAATAAACTATAATTTAAATTAAATACGTACAGTACATACTAATTTATACTAACTATATTAACTATAATAATTATAGTTAATATTTGTAAATGTAAACCTCCGCCTCCATCAGGATAGTCTCCACACCCCCATCCACTCACTCTCGGACTTATCCCACCGAGAGTCAATCTTCAACTTTAACATTAAGTCTGGGTTCTGAACCTGCTTCTGGGGTCCACCCTAACAGTATTATAAATCCACTTGCATGATCATCAAGGAAAATGCACAAAATACTAACATTTTGAAAGGTGTAATTCTCAACTTTAACACACAGAGCCTCATCAGAATGATTTACACGCATGGCGTGAGGTGTCTGGCGCAGGTGCATTTAGGGTTTAAACGTATCCACTTTTTCTAAAGGGTCCGAGCACCAGAATACAAATACTCATTAAAATAACATACTTTGCATGTTCTTATAACTCTTCTTTTAACTAGTGATTAAGTTACAACATATACTTTGTACATTCTCTTCTTAAAGTCTGCAAACTCCGGGCATTCAGACTTGACCCGAGACTTCTCTGTTATTGGTGGAACCATGACTCTGTATCCAATCAGGTGCCTTCTATAGCCTTATCAAACCAGTCCTAGTTATTCTGTGTATGTAAATGATGTTTCAGCTACTCTCTTACATGTAGCTCCAGTTCACCAAGTTCTGATCAACACATATGTATTGTTAAATGCAACAAGGCAAGGTGGACAGAGATGTGGTAATCTTAGGAATCTAAAACCTGGCTAAAAAATCTAAAACCTCTAGGACCAGTCTGGGAAACTGGTCATGAAGGAGAGAGAGACTTTGACTGTCTAAAAATTGAAAACAGAGAACAGCAGCTGTTGCTGAGAACTCCAGCATCCGTGGATCAAAGCTGTACCGCACTGTATATATAATAAGACGGCTGTGGTAAGGCACACGCTAACCCAAAAACGAATGGCAGCAGAGAATGAGAGAAGAAACACATGAAGGACATGGGACGTGATGGATGTCATTGGAAACTGAAACCATTAATAGATTAGATTAGAGTAGATTTCTTTTGAGGCTAGCATCTTTTTCATGAGCCTTACCAGAAACTCATGTGTATGCATGTGTATTGCATTATACGCATGTGCTCATTGCAACATCTGTCTCACAGTATCTCACAGTATACTGTAGTCTGCAGTCTCTTATTGTAGTATAACTGTTCTATGAATCATAATCTGCAGGTCGTTTTTTTCTGCTTGTCTGTAAGAACGTCAGAAGACCACTGCTTTGTCCATTAGCACGCAGCAGTGAAGTAGTACTTAAACTAATTAGGTACATTACACTCAAACATGCACAATACTCCACCGGAGCCCAGTCAAATCACTATGCTAACACACATGTTAGAATGCTAAGAGACAATACAGAGCTTTAAAAATGATTAATATTCAGGCTTGTAGTTGTTAGTATAGGTCGAGCTCCAGAAACACTGGAAAGTCCCTCTAGGACTCCGCAGGTATTTAACCAATCCCGGTGAATTTGCGACTTGCAATTTTGACCAATTGCCGCAACTTCTGCTGCAAATCTGACCAAAAACCAGAGTTTCCTGCGTCTTCAGCCATTCCCAGCGGTCCCACGTGCACTCCGAGAGCCACTGGGAAGCAGGAGTGACCCCGGCTCAAATTCATTTCCTCGTCTCTGATATGAAGACGAGACGTGTGTGACGTCTCACAGTTACCAACACAACGTATAGGTGCAAAACATTTCAGAGCATTCATTCAATAAATTATTAAATATATTTGTCTTAAATCCACCAGCCATTATCATATCATCCTGAGTCTTTTTTTCTCTCAGCCCAGAGTCATTTATTCATCCCAAAACAAGTTTCCTTTTTATTCTTAAAGACGAATACAAAAAAACGTGCAACTTGACAAAGCTCCTTTAAAGCCAGAGCAGACATTATACCTGTGGAGGACTTCCTGGGATTGTCTTGAACCTTTTTTTTTTTTCACATGCATTAATATATACATATGCATCCAGGTATAAGTCAAGCTTAGTTCTTTGTGTGTGACTCTAAGCACCGAAGTGATCGAGGCACACCAGCAACTCCCGTGTAATGAAGCCCTGAATTATAGCAGACAACACTGGGAACACCCAGCTGAACAGAGACAAGGCCTGACACTAGATGCCATATACAAATACTATTATGTTGGAACGCAACCCCCCAGATCAGTATGGATACACGTTCCTGCTTCTTTCTCATGAGATCCCTGGTAGGGGGACCAGATGGCGGGAGTTACACAACTGAAACAGTTTCATGTTCCTGTACCAGGAATGTTGCCTTTCCAAGTCTTTGCAGAAATGACGCTTTAAAGTGGGTGCAGCTGCTGCTGCTGCTGCTGCTGCTGCATCTTTGGGTCTGCATGTGTGTCACATCACACATCACACACACCACTGTATGCGCCTAGCATGTCCTTATTCTCTCAGGCTGACCTGGAGGAGGCTTCCACAGACGCCTGCCTGCGTCCCAGCAGTGACCACATCCTCACAAGTCATCGCCTTCCTTGTGTTCTTGTGGTGCAGGAACTTGTGTTCCTGCACCCCGAGGTTATATTCTCGCTGCAGCTGGGTTCCTCAGATCTACCTTTTCCTCCCTCCTCCCCCTCTCTACATGCCATCACTGCAAGCTTCAGCCAACACAAACGCCCGCTTGGTATTGATGGACAGAGACAGCTCTATAGTGGGGATACAAAACGTTTGCACACACACACAGACACACACGCACACACACAGACACACAGACACACACACACACACACACACACACACATGCCAGACTGCTGAGCTGGGGAGCAGATTAACAACTTCACTTCCCAATTAGCCCACTCAGCAGGAGAGGAAATGGCTCTAACTGGCCTTCTGCTTCCTTTCTTCTCTGTGTACTTGTCCCTATACAAGTAGGAGTGTGTGCTGGTTCACTCTGATCTGATTCTCAAGTGTGGAGCTCTGCTCGCTAACAGCTGCCGCCGGCTGTCACATGTTGCCCTCACTTCCTGTTCATGTAGAAGCTCTTCAGAGCCTGACATGCGTCTGGAGGCCTAGAGGGGGGGTGGAAGCGTGTGTGTTCCCCACACACACTATAATACTACTGTTGTGTGGTGGAGATCCCCAGAGGCCCCATGATCCCAAATTTCATCATAACACTTATGTCACGATACGATACTTGTGCAAATTTAAACATGTGGCGATATTCTGCCATATTGCAATCTGTGACCTTTTTACCAACTTCAAACTATATCATCAAAGGTAAACTTTGTCAACATCTGTTTTATCTAAAAAGATACATTTATTTGTTCATCTTACTTCCATTTTATGTAATAATTTTCATTAATTAAAAAAAGTTCAATTCTCATGTGCAATTTGTGTACTAAAAGATCAATGCTTGGCGACCGTGTATGGATACAGTACTGCCATGGAGAGTATTGTGAAAAGACGACACTCATGCCATAATACAACATCCAAAATTAAAGAAAATATCTAGTTTCATATCACGATATAATGTGATTTAATTTGACAGCACACCTGATTCCTTTGAGGGATCACATTACTACTGTGTGGACACTAATTATCCAAAGTGGGCCATTATCACCTGATGGGCTCTGTGGTTTGCAGTGTGTGTGTTAAACAAAGACTTCACATTTAACAGCGATTAAGTGATTTGCTGACTGACAGATCTGTTAGCGGTTTGTGTGGTGAGTCCATTTATATTTACTAGTGAAGTAAAATGTCCCACGGATGTTTCACACTGTATGATGGCGCATGAATTCAAAGAGCTACCTGATGTAACTGATAAAGTTACACAGCTCAGAGATAAGAATTATGTTTCTGTACAACTTCGCCCTCTTACCTCACTCCCTGTTTTCTTGCTCTCGTCCCTTCTCTTCACGTACCTCATGAGGATCCCAGGCGCAACCCTGTCATGCCCCAGCCTCCTCTTCCATGCTGTGTGTTGCCATAGAAACCGTCAGCCATGGAAAAGTACAAGCAGGCCGATGGTCCGGAGAAAGGACAGTGAGCTGTAGGTAGTGATGGTTGGCCAATGGTCTGAGGATGGTTTGTGTTATCCGACAGACCAAAGCAAATGCTGGTCTATGGTTCATGGGACCGTGTCAGGTCCCCGTAGTTCTGGTGGTTTTAGCACTTTGATGCGGGAAGTAATAACCATGAAAAGTACAGTTATTAGTCAAGCTACTTCCACAAATAAAACACACCCATGACCGAAGGTTCAACAACTGGACAGTCTAACTGCAGAAACATGTTCGTTTTAAAAGTTGCAGACACATCCAAGCTTGTCTTTGTTGGTTTACTGTGAGGAGAAGATAATGGTGCCAGTTATTTTACAGTGTGGATGTTTAAGATTCTTGAAGATTTGCATGTGCAGTAGTTTATGGGCCATCACCAACTAAAAGTAAGTACGTTTTTTTAGAGGAAAAAAAGCTAAATCACTGCTGGGTCCAATGAAGAAAAGGTTCTGGTTTAGTGGTCCAATCAGGTTGGAACCAGGTTGGAGTGGTTGGATCACTGGCTGCCTGTCAGAGCTGTCGCTAACAACTAGTAGTGCCATGGAGCAACTTTTTACAAGTGCTAAGTTACTCTATACCCTCGACCTTTCACCTCTGGGATTGTGGTTACCTGGTCCTCACATCTCTGCAGGGTAAATCCAGACAGCTAGCTAGACTATCTGTCCAATCTGAGGACTATGGTTACCTGGTCCTCACATCTCGGCAGGGTAAATCCAGACAGCTAGCTAGACTATCAATACCAATTACCAAATCCTGAAAACAACACTCGCCAATGCTTGCTCATTAACTTGTGGAAACCAATCTTATCCTTTTTAATTATAGGAGCTGCAGCTGTGTTTGCATGCTGACACCTCTGGAGAAGCAGATGGAAGCAGTGTTACAGCTATGTAGCCGTTTGTTTGCTTTATTCATTTTCAATTAACTTTTCACGACTTAACTGGGGAAATAAGTTGTTGAAGGGAAGTTACTGGTTGGTGATGTCTATAATTTCTTGACTTGGTGAGCCCAATGGTGCCATAAAATCATTTTACTATACGTCTGGTAAAGCATTGCCGTTTTGAAAAATCATTCCATCCCGGTTTCCGGTCTTCGTGCTAAGCTAAGCTAACAAGCTGACTGAAGCCTTACATTTAAAGAACAGATAAGAGAGTGTTATCAATCTTCTCATTGAACTAGAAAGCGAGTACGTGTATTTCCCAAATTGTTTAACTCTAAGTTTACTCTGGGAAGTAATTTAATACACACACAAAGGTCAACTTCCACAGCAAAGAGGTTGTAGGCTGCACTATGAACGCCTTCACTCAGCAGCAGCAGCCTAGTCCCACCTTCATGCCTTCATGCATGTACGGCAGGCCACTGCAGTAACAACAAAAGGCTGGTGAACCTGTCTGGGATCTCTCTGAGCTGCGTTCTACCTTTAAACAATGCAAAGATGTGTTTGCTTGTTTTTTTAAAGAACTATTTCTTCGCAACAACGGAATGAAAGTTCAGCATTAGTGCAGCAAGCATGGAAATGTGTGCAAATTGAATGTTCTACTATTGTAGTTTTAATACAAGTTACTTCTCAGCAATAGCAAAAAGCATCCAATTCAAAATCATATCAAAACACAGTTTTTCCGATAATGAGCTAGCAAGCTAACAAAGCTTAAACCAGTCATTGTCAGCTCCTTTTGTTAAACCCCGGGTCGTGACATTTACAGAAAGGCCCCAGCCTGGACCTAGGTCTCATTCATTAAAGAGCGTCTTATCAGCAGCTCACAAGCTACACATTTGTTATGCAATCACTCTATTTAGGGCATTCTTCAGAAGGATTTGGTCATCAATAATGAATGGCTTGCCCCTGTTTCAGAGTGGGCTTGTTTCATCTTGATCACACGATCCCAGTAAGGCGTGTGGCACTAGCCTGAGATCTAGTTCACCGAACACTAACTGTGCCACACGGTAAACTGCATCGGTGCCCAGGGCGTACTACCCTCAGTGCTGCTGTATTGAAGAGTGTCATCATTTTACACTACTCTCCTTTGTGATCCCAGAAATAAAGACTCAGGGGACTTGCAGAGTTGGGGTTGGGTGGTGTTTCTCTGTGAGTTTGTCATTACAACTGTTCCTGGTCCACTCTGCCGGGGCTTGGTAACGTTGCGTTTGCTCCCCCTCGTTTCGGGGTTCTCTTCCTCGGACATTGAACAACATGAAGTCAATGAGAGGGTTCTACAGGGAGACACTTTGTCTCTCCCACCATGCCTCTAGAGTCAGTACTCACTTGTTTCCTGTTCATGTCCTGTAAGGTGTGGTTTGCTGTGATATTTTGATCCGTGATCCATTCTACCGCATATGTTTTTCCTTTTGAAAAACCAATACATAACTGAAAAGTGGGAAATTTGCCAGTGAAATTTGCTGAAAAGCCCTAAGAGGAGGTGCTAAATTATACATTCAGTGTGCTGCAGACTACATCTCAGTGTGTCTCAGGATCCCACATGTTTCCCACTCTGTGAATAAAATGCCATCACCATTTACAATCATTACTATTTCAAAAGGTTACAGGATATGAAAAAATCAGCAAGAAGCCGGAGACTTTGGGATTTATTCAAGCATGTAAACCCCAGTTCTTCTGTAGTTTGCCAAGTAAGTGTGTGCATAGCAGCATGAAAAGGGCTTTTGTTGAAGGATTTTGGAAGGACTGTCTCTGCCTGGTTCATTGGTATTTTACTGTGCATTTATTCCTGCCAGAATACAAAAATGTTTCTAACACAGCTGTGAGAAGTGATCATTAATCAAAGATTACACACAGTTTCTAGCACTCACAATGTGGAGAAGATGACGCAAAGTCTAGCATCCAACTAATGTAGCATGGTAGATGGCCAGTCACTGCCAGTGAAGTTGGTTCCTGGCTCCCAATCCTATGTAGAACATATTCCCTCTCCTTTTATCTCTGCTTTGGTCTCCAACTCCTGAGGGGTGTATCTGGCTCTCTAACTGCTGAATCCTCCGCCATGTTGACAAGCTGGCCGCTCTCTACCTGTCAGCCTGCTGTTTGGTGCACGCTGGCTTTATTCGAGCTTTAGGATGATTGGACTGATGGGCGTGGTGAGGTGCAGGTCACACAGCTGAAACAATGAGCTGAAGAAAGGGAGATATCTGGTGATAATTCTCTGTGGGTTCACCTTTCATGTTCTTAATTTCACCCAGTGCTAAAATGAAAATATGAATTATTGCTGCTTTAGGTTGGCCACCATATCTATCTCTATTTTATACACATTTATTTTAACAGCCATCCTTCCTTTGGTTGTCATCCGACCGTTTTCAGTCCAGTTCCACCTGACACACTTCAGATCAGCCCGTCCCCGCTTGCAGTCCGTAGGCACTAACCAGTTAGCTTAGTGGCATAGTGGTCTAGCATCTTTTTGGGCCCTGGGTACTCAGTCCTACAACCCCCCCCCCCAGTCCGACGTCACTGCCCGTCAGTGTGTCACAAACATTTACGGGGGGGTAGGAGAGTAAAAAGAGCGAGGTGAAATGAAAATGAGAGTAGATCAGGAGAGGAAGGAAAGGAGAAGACAGGGGAGGAAATGAAAGGACAGAAGAGGAATTGAGAACATAGGAGAGGAGAGATAGAGGGTAAGATGGTAAGATGGTAAGATAGTTGATGGTCGATGGAAGGAATGAAAGAGGCAGGGAAGGAGAACAATAAAGGAGTAAGGGGAGAGGTAGAGAGGGGTGGAATTAAGAGGGAAATGAAGGGTGGAAATAGAGGATGAGGAAACTGAAACAGGAGCAGAAAGAGAAAAGAAACTAAGGAAATAAGGAAATGAGACATAAAAAGGAGAGGAGCCAAGAAGGAAGAAAAGGAAACAATAAAGGAGAAGAAAGGAATGTGCAATAGGAGAGAGGAGAGGAGGGAGAGAAGGATAGCGAAAAGGACTGAGTGGAAAGTCAAGGGATCCGAGTGGGACAAGAAAAGAGGATGAAGATGGGGAATGATTAGGAGTGGAATGATGAAAAAGGAAGACAAATGCAATAAAAGAGAGGAGAAAAGGCAGAGAGTAAGGACAAACATGTAACAGATAGATGGATCATGACCTGATTGATCTGTGCTGACGTAAACCAGATCCAGAATATATGATATGTATGTCCATGTAAACTCAGTGAGAACCCCCCAGCAGAAGTAACACTATCTATTCCCGGCCTTCATTCAGGAGTCCATGGACTGACCTCCTGTGGTTAGTTAGCGTCTCTCGGGGGTCTTCAACTAAACGGATGTGGAGTGAGCACTGCCCTGAAACATGAAAACTCTTCTGACAGCCATGATGGCAGAAACCAGACCCCGCCCCCGCGTGATCCCGGGGTAGAACGCTGTAGTGCTCAGATGTTCAGTTCAGTTCACATGCTAAGGCCAGGGACATGTTCATGAACAAGTAGGGAATCTGTGGACGTGGGTAGCCGCTGAGAGGTTTACACGGCATCTGGACAGGCTCGGGAACCAGGAGGTGGAAAAACCAGAAGGCACACAACACCGATAAGATGTGAACGCCTTTGTGTAATCAGCAGCAGGCTTAATGCCAAACACAGCACCGAGCTGCAGAAACCCAAGCACCAAATCAACATTACACTCCAGATATCAGATGGAGGGGCAAACAAAGAGCCCAGTCTCCTTCCCTGACCTCCTCAAAGACGCCCATTGTTTCCAAAGGATCACAAATGTTAGGTGTTGGAGGCCCCACCCTCATAAAATCAACTTCTTCCTTCGGGAAAGTTTTACAGAAGAGCCGCATGACTCTTATTACATATGTACTCTCATGAGATGTTACTGATCCCCACTACGGGGGAAAACTACAAGTAGTGGTGCTGTCTGCATTTCCTGGAGTGCCTGTCAATCATCTTCCTACTCCAGCTAATTACCCCTGTTGTCTTCCGTTGTAGGGACCAGTGGAGACTCACCGGACTCTTTTTACACAATATACCTCCACTGTTTGCACTTTCTCCTGTGTGGTTTCCATAGTGGGCTAAAAGGATTGTTTCCAAGGAGGTAGAACATCATCAACTCTGGAGGTTATTTCATTGTTTTTCATAAACGCGTGGTTAGATAATATCTGGAAAGGCCTCCCAGACCCTGGAGGGGTAAAGGAAAAGCCACAAAGTAACAGGTTTGACCTCTGGCAGTGCTGTATGGAGGGACGACTAGCAGGGCCAAATTGTGGAACTTTGATTGAATTTTGCCATTTCAGGAATTCAATCATTCTTTTCTATTGTTATACTTCAAAATCTGCATGAAAATACATACAGGAATTATAACACAGCCCATGATGCAATTTAAGAAATCCAAATGTTTTTACTGTCAAGAAGCAGCAGCTGATAGTGGCCATTACCTTCTGGGTTGTTCAAAGATCACCAGCTAGCCTCTTACTATGTTTTATTACATAAGAGGCTCACACTGGGACAAGTTAGTCAGTCACATGTTGGAAGATCATACATATACATCACATCCCCCGCATTATGATTTTCTACTTGACCCAGGGTCACTGTTGTATCAATAGACACACGGGGCTGTTTGCTACACCTTGTATCGCAGGCACACGCTACGGTCAGATGGAGGCGCCTCACTTCCAGAGCCCCCAGACCAGACCAATCCAAGCCGGATCAGAGGCCTACCGGTACGCAGCCTCACTACTGTCACAGCGTGTCCTCTGGCTCATCCACATTCCAGGAGACTTAACAATGTTTGCGTCTATCCCGAGGGTTTGCAAAGCGGCGCGGAGCCTCCCGGCAATAAAGATTACCTGGAACTGGAGAGGAGCCAGTGGAAAATGTCAGGTTTTATGTTGCCTTTCAAAGACAAAAGGTTGGATATTACCACACACACACACACACACACACAAGCGCAGCAGACTGTTGTGACTCCTTATGTCTCCTGACTCATCCCTGTCCCAATTAAAATAAACTGTAGTCTCAATTAGATTTAGACAGAAAACTGTTTTCCAGCGACAGCGGTGCATGTTGTAAAACCATTAAGTCAGGTTTGGAAGAAATACCCAATTTGAGTTACATACGGTAAGTATGTTCTGTATGTTAGGTATGGAACATACTTATTACACATGTAGTCCCCCAATCAGGCCCCCATTGATTCTACACTGGCAACGGTAGCCTGCAGTCTTTGGAACCAGCTCAGCTTCACACTAAAGTAAACTAATAGTTTGGTAAGTACCCCCCCCCCCCCCCCCCCCCCCCCCCCCCTTAGACCCTAGCATTACTCTCAGTCCACGTACCCGGTACTGTCAGGAAACCATGACAACGGCCTTGTTCTGTAATAAGATTCTTGCTGACTAATGCATTGCATGCACTGAGAGGGATTTTTATGAAGACGGGACCTCTTTTTCTGAAATGTGTCCGTCCCCTCAGCAGGGGTGTTCGCTGGCCCGGGGGATGGGACCCGAGTCCTCTAGCTGAAGGAAGACCGTCTTGAGTTGCTGTTAAGTCTTAAGAAACGGGGTCAAATGATGAAATGTGAAGAATCTAATAAATAATTTGTAAAGAAATGAGATAATTCATGAATCCCTCTTAACCCAGAGGTTGTTCTTTTTCAACTGTCCCTTTCCAGTGAACTAAAATCCACAGCTGTTGAAAGGATCGTTAGCTGGCAAACCGGTCCTAGCTAACCCTCTATTTTCCAGACCAATTTGCATTATTTAAACTGCTGTCGGGCTCCTGGGAGAAGATAATCCCGGGGGAACAAAGGTGTTCTCTCATGCAAAAGAGGAACTGAGCTTTTCACACAGACAGAGGGAGGTCCGAGCGGCTCTGAGACACAGCTGTCCCTGCCGCTGTCGGCCTGCTGGGGACCGGGAGGGAGGGACAAAGAAGTGGACGCTTAGCTGGCTGACTGCTGTTATCACTGGCAGACACATGTGTGTGTGTGTGTGTGTGTGTGCGTGTGTGTCCCTGTCTATGCACCTGATGCCTTTGTACAGACTAAGTGCATCTGTCCGTGTAAATTGTATTCAGACATCTGCAACGTACACCAGCTGCATATTCATGCTGACAGATGGGGGGGGTGCTTCCTGTGTGTGTGTGTGTGTGTGTGTGTGTGGGGGGGGGTCATCACTACATACGTTCCCTGGTTTGCTGACACCATGTTTTCCTAAAGGCTGGTTTCTAAGGAGTCTCTCATCCCCCCCCCCCCTCAGTTAGGTTAATGGGATGTTTTGGATGCGTCACATGGCGATTCTATTTCACTCTTTCATGGTATTTTCCATATGAACACAGATGCGTGCAAGCTCTAACTCTGGATAGGTCCAGGCTGGTCTCTTTAACCTGTAGAGGGAATTAAACCATCATTTTTTATTTTTGAAAACATTTTAAAATTAGCTTTGTGCCTCTGTGTACTCAACTTGAATGTACGTTGCTTAAAGGTTACAGGTGAGTTGATTAAATGTTATTTGGTGATTGCCAGTCGTTCTGGACCGCTGACCTTGAATAAAAATTCACATTATCTGCTATTTCAGTTTGGACTGATGTGATGATGATGATGATGATGATGATGACGATGATGATGATGATGATGATGGAGCCACCCAGTTTTACTCACTGCTTTATGAGCCTTCAGTCAGGGTTGTAGGGAGTTTCCAGAGACCAAGGTGACACTTCTGCTCTTATCACCAACTTCCTGCTCTAATTACTAAGAGAGGCTGAGCCAGCCGCGTCTCAGTGTAGGTGTGTGTGTGTGTGTGTGTGTGTGTGTGTGTGTGTGTGTGTGTGTGTGTGTAGAACGAAAGTTAGAGGGAGGTGGTCTAGGACTGAAGCCAGCAAGCACAGAGAGCCAAATTTGCAGTCTGTCCACAAACACTCCAGAATACACACACACACACACACACACACACACAGACACACACACACACACACGCACACACCAGTGCTGCTCTGGAGGCACAAATGTAACCTCATTGTTTAATGCAATTAATTTATTTTAACTTAATTTAATGGGATTCCACTTTTTGGAAGGCATGTTGAAATTGAGGATATAGCAAACAGTTACTTACTGACACATCCAGCAGACACGGATGTCCAGTATGCCCAGTATGTCCAGTACGTCCAGTTTTAACGCTAATTTCCACTTTGTTTTGGTCTCCACCCACTCCTAAGAGAGATCCCTGCTAATACCTAACAAGCTGCCCTGAAAAACCCAGAACTGCAGCCAAAACATGTCCGTACATCTATAAATCACAGAGATGGACGCCCTGTATGCCGGGGTCCATGTCCACATTGGACATGTTTGTCCATTCTGCACCCTCACACATGCACATGGAGAGAAATGTGCAAAAAGAGCTGAACTACATTCTCAAAAAGCTTTTTCCTTTCATTTGGGTCATTTACATAGAACGTAAAAACCAAGTTTATGTACTGAGCAGATGGCTAAGTATTCCTAGATTTTTAGATTCTACACTGCACAGCCTGCTAATGGCTAATAACATAGCATATAATGATTTAATAATGCTAAATGGTAAGAATAAAGATCTGAAGTATTGGATTATTCATTTCATGTGCCCCATAAACCTCTACTGCAGAATAATGAAACAATTTAAGAAAAACACTCAGTAGGATCCATACTTCATCAGATGTCCACACAAACGCCCAACAGTTTGCCTTTGATTGTGACACAGCGTTTGACTAAAGCACAATAGATCCATCCTTCACCTGTCTACCTCCCAGAAGTTTAGTGCAGCATTTATTTAGTAGCTAGAGAGACAGAGAAGTTGGTGGAGACCAAAATAGAGCTCAATTTATTGGATTTACCTTCACCTGGTGGCCTGAGACAAAACTCCAAATCAATACTAATGTTGCTCTGTGTCAGCTAGCTGTGTCAATAGACATTGTATGCAAACTAATTTTTCAAGTCCTGAGTAGTTTTATGATGTAGCCTTAGATCAACATGAAATACTTCATGAAAGAAGTGTAAACCGCCACAGAACACAACAGAAGCAGAATTTGGAAAACACGGCTTACTTTCAAGCTGAGAACCGGGCCCTGTGCAACTGGAAATGTCCCGGACTGTAAAAAGTGAGACTTCCATGTCTCTTTTATTATGAAGCAACATGAAGTGCTACATAAATACTGTGAAGGATCAAAATGCTCAACCCACAGAGAAATGCACACCGCGGTGGCTTTAAACGAGCGGTCGGGACATCCAGGCGGTTCTGATGTACATATGTACTACATATAGGTAGAATGTGTTGCTACAGGGCCGTTACAGTCATTCCCCTGCTGCAATGACCGCGCAGAGACCCAGGCTGCATCTCAGAACCCTTTTTGATGAACCGGAGGTTCTTCCGTCCCTCCTCGGTGAAGGCCGTCTCAAAGCTCATGTGTTAAAGAGACAGGAGCGTTTCAGACAGAAGCTGAATGGATGGACCCGCTCTAGCAACCGAGCTGTCTGGGTACCCGTGTTAGTGGTTTTAGGGAATGTGCTGGTGCAGCGACAAGTCCGGGACATAATCATAAATATGAAGCAGTTTAAAAGCCCCGCTTCTCAAAAGCCCTTGCGACGCTCCCAGAATGCATTGCACAACGTAGCCAATGATGAGAAGCTTGGATATGACGCTTGGCAGTGGACAGGCACCCATTGGCTACTGGACAGACAAAGGACATCACTGTTTATCATTATGTCACAGTAATCCGACCCACAAGCCTTTCAAATATTCCACGTACCGTTTGACAGGCAGCGTTGTGGCGTACACACAAATGGTCTGTTTACGTGATGGTCTGGCTTTGTTTCCTCGCCACAGAGACCCAGATCCAGGACATACTGTATCCACATGGCATGCCAGATCTGATCCCAGGTCTGTGGGACAAGAGCCGCGTGAAAATAAATCATCTTTACCATGTTCAGTTCAATAACACCCAAAAGTTGTTCCTAACTGTAACGCCACGTTGTCTCGTTGGGATGGTGTCAGGGGGACAGGATTCAGGAGATCTGGATCAAAAGCTCACATGCACCTGCTGCTGTCACAAGTTCCCAAGTCTTTCTTCTGATCAAAGAGAGAGAAAGGGGGGGGGGGCATGATGGAGCTACAGAGGCTTCTTGTGTAAGAGCAGCTGCTGCTGGGGGGTTCAAAGAGACACACCGCTATGGTGGAGGGACGTCATGTCCTCACTATCCTGCCCCAGCCACGGCCCTAAGTTAATATCAACACAGAAAATATATTTATATAATTATATATATACATTCTAATTTATATTCTGATGTTGAAGGGAAAGAAAACATTTTACTGGTCCATGATGTCCAAAGGTTGCCTGGATTAGACTGTTATTACGTAAAAATGATAAGGAAACTTCAGAAATCATTCATGTTAATGTGGAAAGTTCCAGAGCAATTTCCAGTAAAAAATGGCACTATTTAAACATGAGTAAAGATGAATTCACCGTTAATCAATTACCAATTGCACATTTTCTTGGTAAAATGTGCAAGAAGTGTTAAATTCTACGAGAATCTGCCCGGGCCAAAACTAAAGACTTGGCTTGTGAGTGAGATTGAAATAGTTGTTTCTGTGAATTACATCCTGAAACATGCTGCCATTTATTTTCTTTTTGTTTGGGTTAATACATAATATATAAGAAATTAAGTTATGAATGCAGGTTAAGGAACCTGTTCTGACCCAGCCATCCACCCTGACCTCTAACCCTAACACACATAGACATACATACCCAGGGATGCGCATATGTACAGTATACACACACACACTCATAAACCTCATTCTCATCTCACTGCATGCATGCATGTCATTGTATACGTGCATGCATGTGGAACTATATTTGCAAGTGAAAGATTTAATTTTGGCCTAGATGGCTTCTTATTACATAATCGCTATACAATAATTCAGTCAGTCGGCAAATGGTGTGACTCTTCTCTCTTCGTGCTAATAGGTCTAAACATTTATTATCATGAAATTGCCACATGGTCACAGTGGCAGTTGATCATAACATATATGTCTTGCTTGTGATGGTGGTGATGTTTAGCTCTCACCCCAGAGCATGTGCTAAATGAAGCAACATCAGAAATATAACTGCATTTCCCTTATGCTTCCTCACTGCACCAGTATGACTGCTGAAAACATGCAGTCGTCCACAGCTGGGTTAGCAGGTGACTCTGAAGTCCAAACTTCAGTATTTAGAGAGGCGTGGTCGTCCCCGTCATGTGTAGAAAGGATGGCACATTGAATCAGCTCAGCTTCAGCCAGGAGAGCACTCGGAGCCACGTGTGCCTTTGACATCACACGCTGGCAGCGGATCTGAGCGGCAACAACTGGCAGTGAAAGCCATCTCTCCACACGGCTTCTACTTTTAGAACAGGAAGCGAGGGGTGAAGAGCGCCGGAGCAGCAGCTACTTAAACAGCTCAGTTAGATGACCCCCCTGGGTCCCGTGGGGCTCCGCCACTCAAAGAAAGAAAGCACACAAGAGACCCGGCTGGTTTTTCTTTTTAATGGAATGTATCTGTTCGAGGTATGAAAATAGATCTCACATCGAAATAAGAAAGTGGACAGTGGCTACAAAGGGCACGGCTACAACTGTGTGAGTAATGACGGCAACAGGAAGCATCACACCAGTCACGTCAGATAGAGGGAGCAGCTTTCACCCTGTGTGGATGAGGAGGAACAGCAATGGGAAACAGTTCTAGAAAACAGGAAACAACATGAGCCATAGGGAAATAACAAGGTTCATGTCTGAATGACAGCATGACATCATGAGAAAAACAAGAGAGGAACCCGGTACCTTCCCCTAAACCTCGCCCTCTGTCATTGGTCAGTCCGTTACTTTCCCCCGTCGAGCCTGTTGCAGTATGGTCGCAGATTACAGATATCGTCTTATAAACACTTCTCAAAGGCTGAGCTGCTATGAGACCACCACAATCGGATTGGTTGTGGTAAATGTCAGTGGGGGGGGCAAACAGAGACAGTATAGAGTAGGAATTGCCAAGGAGCACCTCAAAGTACAAGTCAAAATACACAAACGTTCACAGCATTTGTGATGTTGAGAGTCAGCGATTAGCTAAGGAGCTTCATATATATTTATTCAGTCTACAAAACGTTCCAGTCACACTTTTTCAGACTCTAATGTGCATTAAACATGTTTGAACCTTCTGGAATGAATGGGGCACGATCTCGGAGCTTATACAGAGGTGCAGCAACGTACATCCACAGTCTGGGACAAGCTAGTACTCGACATGGACAGATACTCATAGATCTCTGAGTTACTAACGGTGCCAACCATTTACCTCGGAATTACTACAGCGTCCACTGTTGTTTTATATTTACAGTCTATGCTGCTGATGTACAGAGCAGCCATGTTGGATTTTTAGCTCAGAAATGTGTACCTGTGTGTACCTGTGTGTACCAAGAGACCTGTGTGTACCTGTGTGCACCAAGAGACCTGTGTGTACCTGTGTGTACCAAGAGACCTATGAGTACCTGTGTGTACCAAGAGACCTGTGTGTACCTGTGTGTACCAAGAGACCTATGTGTACCTGTGTGTACCAAGAGACCTGTGTGTACCTATGTGTACCAAGAGACCTGTGTGTACCTGTGTGTACCAAAAGACCTATGTGTACCTGTGTGTACCAAGAGACCTGTGTGTACCTGTGTGTACCAAGAGACCTGTGTGTACCTGTGTGTACCTGTGTGTACTTGTGAGTACTTGTGTGTACCAAGAGACCTGTGTGTACCTGTGTGTACCTGTGTGTACCTGTGTGTACCTGTATGTACCTGTGTGTACCAAGAGACCTATGTGTACCTGTGTGTACCCGGAGGACTGTGTGTACCTGTGTGTACCAAGATACCTATGTGTACCTGTGTGTACCAAGATACCTATGTGTACCTGTGTGTACCAAGATACCTATGTGTACCTGTGTGTACCAGTGTGTACCACTGGCTACAAACAGTGGCTCTTTTGTGCATCAGTTCTACTAACTCGTTAAAATTCGGCCTAAATAAAAGTACGTGCAACACATGCAAACAAACTAGTCATGCAGGGCTCATCATGTAGTACTGCAGTAGGCCGTAGTATCTTGTAAGCTGTACCACTGCAGGGGACAGAAAACGTAACGTAATGGTTCTTTGGTTCAGTTGAAAAACCAGGACAGTGACTCGATGTTAGCGGTGAGGACGGGATCGGACTAACCTCTGTGCTTATTCCCCGCGGGTCTCGTGTGTAACATGTGGTCTAGGAACCTCCAAGGGAGGATTTCTTGTTCCCCTCTAGCAACAAACACACAGAACATTCATCAACAACATAGTATTTTTTATAGAAAATATATATACATCTAATAAATAAGGGACAGAGTCCAGTGGTCTTCTCACATGCTTTTGGTCCATCAGTCTTTTGTGAAATAAGTCTCTGTATTGAAAAGGGGAAGCTGGTCTGTGTGGCAGAGTGGAGGTCTGTGGTGGAGCGGAATGGGGGGGAGTCATCCTCCAGCTGAGTGTCCAATAACCTGCGGATGCAATCAATTAGAAGGACTGGAGACTGGGGAGGCCTGACACAGGACCCAATGAACCAGTCCACCAGTCTGGCTCGCAGCGATAACGCCGACTCCCACTAACACCACGGCACCGGTTTCCCTCCCGGTCTGTGGAAGCTTTACTGGACTAGACGTTACTTTGTGACATAACAGAAACCAGCACGAGAGAGGATCAGCGTCAGCAGGGCCGTAGACCTGGTTTTAGAGATGCTGTAGTCATTAGTCCCACTTCCTCTGAGGATTTCCGTCAGAAACCAAAAGATGAAGCATGTAAAATGTTTTCACATTTGATCAATTTAGCCATATTTCACGTACAGATTATGTTCCAACGCTCTCCCTACACCGCCAGTAATAAAGCTTTAGTGGGGAATATTTAATGGATTTCTATTTACATTTGAATTAACTAAGTCCATAAATACTGGATTCAGCCTAAAAGTACACCTAACATGATTTTAAATACAAAAGTGAAATATTAACTGTATAAAGAGGGCGGAAATTGCCAAATTCTTGGGAGAAATACAGAAGACATGACCTCAGATCTCGATGGTAGCTCAGGAAACTGATCTTAAAGACTAGTAATACTCAAAGATCTATCATGGCAACGTGACTAAGTCAATAGAAAAAAACCTCTTTGGAGAATTGTGCTTCTTAACAAAACAGAAACCACCCTGTTAGACAAGTAATGGGGGGTGGGGGGGGGGGGTCATGTCACAATGTCTCCCTTCACCTCAATGACAGGATAAGAACATGTGTCCACCACTGGTGTCTGGCTGGGTGGAGACCTCGGTGTGACACTACGTCACCATGGACCACAGCCACGTGCACGGGAATGACTGAGACCACGCGTTGGAGCTGCTGTGGTGTGTAGGAGGACTGGAGAGCTCCACACACATGGGTCTGAAGTAGGAGGACTGGAGAGCTCCACACACATGGGTCTGAAGTAGGAGGACTGGAGAGCTCCACACACATGGGTCTGATGTCTTTGTGCGTCATAACGCTTGGAGTCACTTGGGCATATTTTAGGATTTAGATGTTTGACATTGTGGACTTGAACATGTCCCAAGAGTGATTCCCTCGTGCTAATCTGACTTTAATGTGTTAAACAAACAACAGTTGATATTTCCTTACTGAGTAATCACGCGACGTGCGCCATTTGGACCTCTTAGTCTCCGCGCGTAACGCCAGATGTTCTGGATGAGGAGAAGCCCTCCCTGTATGAAATATCAAACCTGTCTGCTAAAGGATACATCCAGCACATTCCCGGCGAAGGCCTACAGCAGAGACTCCCGAAGTTTTCTTTACGCAAAAGTAAATCCCCATTTTGTCCGATGTGGTCCCCTCCTGCCGGCTCACCCGCCCAGGATCGGGTCTGTGAGGGAGCACCGGACCGACGAGCAAAACACAAGTCCTCATTCCTAGCAGAAAAACGTATGGGTCCTTGATTTGCTAGGGGGTCCCCAAGTGTGGGGATCCCCCCTCCCCCCGTCTTACCGCTAACAATGGTGCACCGATGTCCGCGGGACCCGCCGGAGGTCACGCGACGTTTGGCGAGCTGCGGACCGTCTTCTGGCCCGGCATCTGCACCACCAGCAGCTGCTGCTTCTGCCGGGTGGACTTGACGGCCAGGATCGCCTGCCGGTTCTTGTACTGGACCATCTGCAGGGTGATCTCCGCGTTCCAGCCCTCGTCCTGCGGGCACCTGAAGTCGATCTCCTTCCCTTCCAGCGTGACCACCGTGAAGTAGACGTACTTGCCCTTCCGTTCCACGCAGTCCACCGTCTTCATGTTGGCGAAGTGCAGCTCCTTGACTTTGCCCGTGTCCCCCCCCACGCCTCCCACGCCGCCGCCGCCGCGCTGCTGCTGCGGCTGGTCGTGCTGCTTGGGCGGCAGCAGCAGCACGCCGTCCTCGGTCAGGACGCAGTGCTTCTTCTTCCAGAGCTGCAGCAGCCCGTCGCTTCGCTTCTCCAGCAGACCCTCCTTGAACACCTTCCTCCCGTTTTCTAGCATGTTCCCCTGGTGGACGGACGGACGGACGGACGGACGTCTACCCCGGAGCAGGCGGACGCATGAGCTGCTGTGACCGCGGTGGTGGGAGTGCTGCTGGTGGTGGTAGTGAGGAGGAGGAGGAGGAGGAGGAGGAGGAGGCGGCGGCTGCCTGTCTGGCTGCTGGTCAGCGTGTGAGGGGGTTTGGGGCGGGAGGGGTCTGCGTGCACCGCCCCCCTCAGAGGCACCCAGTCTCCTGAGACACTGACGACAAGAACAGCCTACTCACAATAACGATTTCTAAAAATGTTGACAGCCACTATATTATTTAGAAATGTGGATTTTGCTTTAAAAGCACATTGATAACACTGATGTTATGAGGGGATTATGGAAACACACCCAACAGCAGTTGAGATGCTGAGGCATGCTGCCAGCGCAGACTAGGCTGCTGTATGGTTTATGAATGCATGACACTTTCATATTTTAGCCTTTTAACATCATACATCTTTTTAAAAAGATATATGTATACACAAAGCTGTACAATCATAAAAGTAACACTACACTAAACTGGTGGGTCCCAGTGGGGGGG
>NW_023265587.1:912756-929723 GCF_013103735.1 Etheostoma cragini
CTCATTCCTAGGGGTCACCTGTCATAGAGGTTGGAAACCCAATGCAGTGGAGCGGTCATTCACCAAGCAGAAGGCCTGCGTACCGGCCCCTGCAGTCTGCATGTCCAGGTGTCCTTGAGCCAGCAGATGGCCCCTTGCATCGTTGACTGGGTGAATGCTGGTTTCAGGGGTCTGCAGTCCAACACAACATGCTCCGGAGCGTTAGAGAGGACTCAACCTATATTATAATATGTATTTAATATATATATACACACAATAGATTTCTACCAGCTCCAGTGGGCTGCCTAAGCATGGTAGTAATGGAACTACTTAATAGAAACCTGAACAGGACAGTTCAACACTCCCTTCCACATTATAATATGTATTTAATATATATATATATATATATATATACACACAATAGATTTCTACCAGCTCCAGTGTGCTGCCTAAGCATGGTAGTAATGGAACTACTTAATGGAATAACTTGACTACTTAAAAACAGGACAGTTCAACACTCCCTTCCACCAGGCATTTGGGCCGTCCGCCATCTGACAGCAGCCAGGTTGTACTAGAGTTAGACGAGGCCTGTATCAGGAAGACCCTTTGACAAGTGTCCCTGTTCCAGCCATCTCTAGGACTGAGTCCACCAAACGGCCCTTTGTGTTGCATTCACTGTCATTCATCTCACTACAAACCTTATTCCCATGGAGGACAGGAACAAATCTCACAGCAATGGCGCCCTCTTCTGGCATGTGGGGGTGCGTTCAATAAGTTCCCACTACTGCTCCATGAGTGGTCAAATATTTCATTTACATACATATTTGGGAAGAACAGGTGTTGAATGCAGACCTTACAATCCAAACAATTAGTCACCCACAGACATGTTTAACCAGTTTATTGATGAACATACACGTACAGTTATCGAGTACATTAGTATTTTGTAGCATAGCGTTTTGCCTTGACAACAGCTGCTCAGAAGGACCCTCCAGAAACTCTCTTTTCCAATAAACCTGATCTGAATACTCCCTGCAGATTGAGTAGTACCCTGGCTCTCCACATCGGACACGGCGCTGCCCAACAAGACCTCCACTTGAAACTCAAAGGCAGAAAGAATGGAGGGAGGCAGGCTACGGGTTGTATTGCTCTGACATGCTCTCCTGTGGCCTTCTGGGGAACAAGGAACCAGTTTGGGGTGGGGAGGGTGGTGGGTCATGGGCCAATAAGATGGCCTTATCACGCGTCCCCTTTCTTTCACAGTGATAAAACGGAACCTCGGGCTGGGCCGGGGTCCAGTCGCTAACTGGTGACACAAGAGGTAAATGTCTGATCCCGATGAGGAAAAGGGGCGTTTCTAGACTAGAAAACCTGGTTTGGACTTTCCTTTTCATCTGCTGTGCTACAACCGCCCAACCCTATTCCTACAAGTGCCCCCCCCAACACAGTAGCAACAGCAGGGCACTCAAAAACCTGATAGTAGAAGTTGAACTGTCCACAGAGCGGGGGACAGCTCCGCCCCTCGTGACCATTTAAAAAGGGGGGCGTAAAACTAAGTGCTGTTAACAAGGAGTAGTCAGACCGCTAATCAATGAGGGGGGGCCACCGGTACACCACACACACACACACACACACACACACACACACACACACACTAGGACAAAGCGCTACCGAGAAGAGGAGAGCCACGAAGCACTGGGTTATTGGGGTTGGGTGGCTCCGGCACCAAACCGTCTCATCCTCGTCTTAGGAGTTCTCTGGAATGTTAAAGAGACTCACCAGGCTGTACCGAGCCCTCGAGTCCTCGAAACAAACTTCATTTGGGTTCAACTTCGATCAGGGCGTCCAGTGAGAGGGAAGCAGACTCCCTTTGGAGAGCGGTTCACCGACGGTGCCAGCCAGTCTGCGTACTGGAATGTATCGACGGTGGAAAGTAGCGGAGCACAAAAACACCAAGTCCAGATCCCATGCTGGGCCGATTAGATAGGAACTGGAATGGACACCCGGCTGCAGGTCCCCCCTCTGTTCTGTCACTAGAGCTGGACTGCTACAGTACTAATGGCCCCGCTGGGAGAAAGATCTTCACCTGGAATAAGCACAACCGACCAACCTGGAACTTTGGTAGGGGGGAGGGGGGATGGGAGGTGGGGGGGCGTTTAGTCTAAACCACAGCTGTTGTCTAAGAGCAAATACAAGAAAAGACTTGACAAGGACCCAAACTAGTTTAGCAGTGAGGAAACAGTTCATGCTTGTTGGGGGAGATTCGTCCTGTTTGCTATCTATTGGACAGAGAGGAAGGGTTAACAGGTCTAGTAAAATACTATGTATATCGAGCCACAGCTCCCAGTAGATTACCATGAGTTTTGTAACAAAAATCTTGAAGCTTTTTTTCTTCAAATTCTCTACCAAGAAAAATACAAAACATTATAAGGCGGTAAGTAACTATTTTTTTTTTTCTTCTTTTAATTTGAGAAGCCGTTACAGTGCAGTTGATCCTCAAGGCAGCCAGGCCGGGCCTCACTGCTGCTTGCACTCAGCTGGGGGGGCGGCATCCTTCTGCAACAGATCATAGCAGGGGGCTTTAGTAAGTAACACACACACACACACACACACACTATTTACAGACCTAAACACTCCAGATTAATGACGCTGTTCGGTATAAACCCGCTGGAAGAATAGTTGTGATATTTTGGGAAATTCTTTTGCTTCCAAGCTGGGCGTAAGATAAAACTGTTGAACATGTGGCGCTGAGTGAGTTAGCTTAGCACTGGGACAGGTAACAGCTGCGTAAGCGCTGTCAGTAAAAACCATTTCACTGGTTAGCTAGGTGCTTGCTCCAGCCTCGTATTTACAGTACTGTATTTATAGCTCAGCGAGATCGTATTAGTCAAAAAGCCGCGCTATCCCTTTAGCCGGTCCAGTCCATGTTTCCAGGCTGAAGCTAGCAGGACACGACTCTGCTAGTCTTTCTCCGTTTTCATTAGCAAACGTTATGCCTAGTACCTCAGACGAGTTTCCAGGCGAGCACCACTAGAAGGTGGCGTTCCAACACTGCACACCTCTGATTGGTCAGGGAGAATCCCCACTAGAGCATGAACCAGCCATTTTAAGAGGCCAAGCTATCGTCAGTAACGACTGCATTTGGTATGCACTGGCCCCAGGTTAAGAACACTTTGTCTTAGAAGGGACCGAGTTGGACATTTGTGTTCGTTTGGTTGTCGATGACGAGATTCAAGACGCTCACTGAGAGTGGCGCGGCTTGGATCTGCAGTAACAGGTAACAGGAGCTGGTACAATGGAACGCTCCGGATGTTTTCATTTAGCTTATCTTCGGTAAGGAGACACTGGATGTTTGAAAGAGAGCTTTAAAACAAACTGCTTCTTTTAATGCAGCACCCTCTGCACGGCCTGATGCCACACCGACTCACCAGTGGAAGGTCACTCCGCTCTCCAGCTTGGCTGAAATCAGGTGGCGAGTACAGAATAAATGCTCTTCTGGGCAAAACTAGATTTAACACGCTACCAGGTTTTGTTTTCACAAGAACGCCCAAAGCAAAAAGCTCTCTTTCTACGCGGACTGATGTGGCTCTAGATATCTATCCCGTTTCTAATGAAGAGTGAAAACGGGCCATGACTGCCAACGATGACGGAGCCCTCACATAAAAACTCTCGGTGGGCATTTCTTGTATTTTGGTAATCTGCCAATTACCGGTCCGGCCTTCTTTCAAACATACAGGCATAATCCCAGCATTGAAAGCAAAGCTATAGAGAAAAGAGCTGAACACAAATAATGGGAACAGGAAAATGAGAAAATAAAATGTTGTCTAAATGGGTATTCAAAGTAAAACTCAGACTAACTCTCCTGACAAAACCTCAAAACTAGCCTGCGTCTGTGGACGGACGAGTTCAACATGGAGGAAAACAAAGAGGACAGGAGGCTGGACTAGCTTCAACATACAGAAATAATACAGGTGCAAATGCAGAACTCACTATGGGTTAAAGTTCAACAAACCAACAACAAACCGGTGGGTTAGTAACTCGGGAGGGTGCAGCACGGCGGCAGAGGAGGAAGGTGCAGAAGATGGATGAGGATGGAATAAACGGGAGGAAAAGATAAGCACAAAGCGACACCGGAGAAGGAGAAGGTTGGGGTGAAGGGCGGGGGTGGGATGTAGTAAGCTGACAATCACAAGCTGTACCTACCAGGATAGGGTTATTTTTCTACTGTCACCACTTAAACCTAGTGAGGAGAAATTTAAAGAGGAGCTGACAAAGGATGCCCAAGTGACTGCAGATGAAGCAACATTAATGAATAGGAGTAACAGAAACAGCCAAACCAGCAGAATACAGAGAGTCCCACGTTTGAGTTTAGCTAGGCAGCAGAGCTCATGCTGCTTTCTATCGGCGTTTAACGTCTAGCTCATGCTAATGAATCAACTCCTATAGCAGGATGTGCACCCTCAAAACTAAGACCACCACCAGCTACGCTTTGAACACAGCAAGCATCAAGTAGGGGTGTGACGAGACCGGGTCCACAAGACCCAGATTTACACACTATTTTAAGAATCCTTAAAGGATGATATAAGACTAGACCTCCCTCCGTACAACCTACTCAGCAAAAATGATTCATGCACTGTCACTTGCATTTGTAGCTTATTCTTTTTTAGCCCATTTCATTTTCATGACAGTTTTTCCATTGCTCTTTAACTTGAACGTGCCTTAGCTATAGCTAGAAATAAAGTTCCCATGGTTTGCCCTCCAACCTCAGCCTGTCAGTCAGTCCCCAGGGCAGAGAGAACACCCGTTTGTCTCACGAGTTAAACTATCTGCAAGGCCATCTCCCAATCCTAATATGGCAGCAAACGGCGTCTGCATTAAGTTTAGAAAAGTGAAACCACACCTGTGCCCGCTTTACCAACATGGCCGAGACGGGATAAAGGTTTTAATCTCCTGAGATCTCGTCACACCTCTAGTATCAGACTTATATTATTATTATTATTATAATCATCATCATCATAGCTTTTCTTCTGTCCACTGTTTATTCAGTGGTCTCAGCTCCATTACCTCCGTCAGGAAGGCACAACACACCAGTCAATAAACAGCCAACAGGAGAACCCCCCCCCCCTCCATAGTTCCCTAATCAAATAAAGGCTAAAATATTAATATTGGGATTGAAATGAATATTCTAGGTGGGTAACGTTTCACTGGCGTCCTCATCCTTCTCTTTGAGGCATACTGGATCTACTGGTGTTGCATAAGGTTATGGTTCAGGTTTTAGTCACATGCAAGAGTCAGACTGGACCGACCGGTGAAACGTCCCTGTGGTAATATAGAGGTCAAGGATCTGGGTAAGACATGTCTTATGATGGAAATACCTACTGGGGAGTTGGTCTTGGTCTGGAAGCCAAATCAAGAGCACAACAACAAAATAAAAGCTGAAGCCAACCAAAAGCTGGAGTAAAAATGAGATGCATTTGACAGTATGTATTCTGAATGTTGAACTTTGACAAGTCCATTTAGGGACAGCCGTTCTCTACTTGCAGCTAAGGAACCCCCCCCCCCCCCCCCCCCCATCGTGCTCCAGCTATCAATAACCTAACAGCAAAGAAAGAGCATCCTGAGCCAACTAAGTTGAGAAGAGCTGAGTAAGGGGTTTCTCAGGACACCAGAGACGGGGGTGGGGGGTTAGATCTCACCTTGGGCTCATAGTCGGGGTCGTTCTCCTCATCAGCCTCCTCTTCTCCTTCCTGAGAGAGAGAGAGATTACTTCAGACTACTGCGCCTTCTCAACACATCTGTGGCATGGTGCGGATGGTATTTGATATCCCTAAATAGTCTTACCTCATCGTCTGCCTCCTCTCCCTCTTCATCGTACTGTAAAACACAAACATGGCGATTAGCTACATACAACACTTGAGAAGAGGCAAGCTTAGCCTGGCTTTTAAACAAGAGCAGAGCATCGGTTCCTCTGGCAGAGCCAAACTGTATCAGTCGAGCAGAGCCTTTAGAGACTTCTATGACGGCGTGTGTTCATTCCAATATGGCCTCCATTTCCAGATGTTAAAGTTGAGATTAGACGCCAACACTCACATCGTCGTCATCGTCCTCTATGGCCTCTCCTGTGAAGTAGAGCACGGCCCGAGGTACGATCCGCTCACGGATGAAGTGGCCGATCTCAAAGTCTGCAGCCAGGACTGCCTCCGAGTCCTCATCCTGAAGACAGACAGGCCAGTCACAGTTCAGCCATGCGTTTAAAACAGCACTAGTTAGGGTTGTTCTATTAGGTTACAATAAGATGTTTCACCTTGGACCCGATTCTCAAGTTAAATTAGCAGATTCATGAAACTCAGGAGATTAAATCCCTTTGTGAATTTTTTATGACAAAGTATGGTGTTAAAAATATTTGGTCATTAAGCTAAACAGAAAGTATAAGTTCTCCATTTAAAAAGTTTTTCCTGGTAAAAGCTGAATTATAAAGTGTAGAAGAAGCACACTGCCTTACCAACTCGCCATTTTCTGGAACTGTAAACAAGTGGAGAAGGTCAGGGTTAGTTAACCCACACCGGGACAAGGATCTAACTGATCTCTTTATTACATGCTCCATCAGTACTGCTGAAACCTGCTATGGCCAAATATTTCTCACCCTCTGGCGGGGTGAAGAAGTTGAAGAAGGAGTCGTTGGGGACTGTTTTGGTGACCGTCCTCACTGTGCCGCGGCCCTTGTGCTTTTGTTTCTTCTTGATCGTTTTCAACGTGACGTTCTTGCCCTTTGTCCACTCAATCGTGCATCTGTGGGGAATCACCAGACAGCAGCAGCATAGACAGGTCAGTGTCCAACATTACAAATGTCCGATCTTAAAGACAGCCTGGGCCATTTTCACGAATCTAACTAATGCCCACTTAGGAATGATCCAGAGTGAACTGGTAACAGCTTTCCAGGTCACGGTGCGTCTTCTTAAATCACGAGGCTGACCTTATAAACAGCATGAAATCAAATAACTCTCAAAAATCCTAATAAAATAAGACCACCGCGATGCAAATTAGTGTGAAAATGAGGCATGTCATTACTGAATAGCAAGTGGAACAAGGAGAGCACTCCGTTGTCTCAGCAGGAACGCTCACCCTGTGCAGCACATGATCTCTGGTCCGTCGAAGGAGAAGGGGTCGCTCTCGTCCGGCTCTGACCTCATCTTGTAGGTTTTCGTCAGCACTGTGTTTGTGAAGAAGTCGTTGGGCTCGAAGTGGAACTCTAACGTGAAGCTCTGGGGAAGACCAAAGGAGATCCCGATTACAGACAGTTCGAAGGTAGCAGACTCAGCACGAGTGGCGCCTACTCACCATGGGCTCTCCTGGATCCGAAAACTTGACTTTGATATCTTGTAAATGTTTAAGGATGGGTTCATCGTGCTCCTGAGGAGAGAAGAGCAGTCTGCATGGGTTTCAGTTTCATATCACGTTTTCCCTCGCCACGGTCACACTAAATGCTTGCTCTTGGGGGAATTACTGGAATTATTGGGTCTTTGGAAATTATAGTGCGACTACATATGTAAAGTATCCATAGATAACTTGTTATGATTTGATACTTTAATAAATGAAAAATCACACGACTACACAACTTGGCCAGCAGATGGAAGCAAACCCGGATTTTTTGCTGGAGGCAGATACTATGTGACCCATTTTCCCTGGCATGCCAGCAGCTGAGTGGATGAACCTACCTGCAGCATGTCACTGAGCAGGTCCACGTTCTTGAAAACTGTTAACCAGAACTCCGGGATTCCTTTGGGGTCTTCCTTCTCCTCGTCCTTCTTCTCTTCCTCTAACTTAGCCTTCTCCTTCATCTCATCCTAGTTGAGAGAGACATTTTCTCTTCAGAATAACACTTTCTCAACCAATTATTTTCACATCTCATGCAAAAAACTATAAAAGCTTTTCACCACCTACACCCACGAAGACAGCACTCTGCATTGGGGATTAAATGAAGAAGAGAAAATACAGCAAGTAAAAAAATCTCCATTTAATGTTAAAAAGAATAAAAACAGTTGCAATAGATCACTACAGTCCTGCCCGGCTGCCTTGCAATACAGAGATCTAAAATCAGCGATGGAGATCGATTTAATCCCATGTTCCCTGTGTTCTGAACATGACTCTATATGCTACATGCATGAGAGAGAAAGCTACTCGTTTCATCAGACAGGAAGCATGCAGGTGTATACGTCACCTGTACCTGCTTACTTACTGTCAGCTCTTCCTCTTCATCCGCCTTCCATTCACATTCCTCATCTGTGGGCTCATAAGCTGCTTTCACTATGTCACTTCTCTGTAAAGTACAGGAGAAAATTAAATTATCAGTAGCTCCCAAGTAATGTACATTTCCATACGAGTTGTACAACCTGGTCTTCTGAAAAAGAAAAATAGAAAACAAGGTTAATTGGTAAATCAAGTGAGCGGTTTCTGTAACGAGTGGGAACACAGGCCATTGTTGGGAAAGTTCACGTCCTCGATTTGTTTGTTTTTTTTACACAAAAACTAATAAGCCTGCATGAGTAATGTGAGAAACATTAGTCTAAAAATAGTCCACACAGATCCATGGACTCTTCACAACACATCTAGCAGGATCAAACTTGATGAGTAGTCTAGGGTTACAAAAAGGGTCGGAACATTTCTTCAACTTCTGCACGATTTCAATGTAAAAAGGTGTACTTTTTTTTTATTAGTGAGTTTACTTGTTGACACGTTCTGATAGTTATTAACACGTCATATACAGATATGAACATATTTTTTGGACTATAAATCGGATAAGTCAAAAAATGCGCCATGAAAAGGAAAAAAACGTAAGTTGCCCTGGACTTTAATTTGCATTTATTCGAGATATTGATTTCACAAAATCCAAGACCAACTCCAGACATTTAGCACACAGAATAACAGGCTGAATACGGTAGAGGTCCAGTATGTTAACGTAACACATTATCAGTTATTCAGCTATACGATAGCACAGAGAACCCCCCCCACCCCCCACACGCATGCCTACCGGCCTAAAAGAAAGTGGATTATAGTCTGGAATAAAAGAGTTGATTTTAAACGCAACAGAATGTTGGCTGG
Source organism: Etheostoma cragini (assembly GCF_013103735.1). Taxonomy (NCBI): domain Eukaryota; kingdom Metazoa; phylum Chordata; class Actinopteri; order Perciformes; family Percidae; genus Etheostoma; species Etheostoma cragini. The sequence goes on from NW_023265587.1 coordinate 921,832, forward strand.
AAAATAAGCAGCGTAAAGACCGCCACTTGTTTCTTTCTTTATTTTATATTTAAAGTTGAACATTAGCATTAGCAGACAAGTGGTAAAAAGTTGGTGGTGGGGGGGTTTAGACAGCCTGCCCGCTCACGGTAACAGATGCTGAGGGAGAATGCATAACCACGTATTTGATAATGCATATATCAACCGTAGGGGTGTGATGAGACGAGACACATCACGACATTGGGTTCACGAGAACGAGACGAGATTTAAAAATAATAAAAAATTAAGAAATCCTCGATGACTCAACTGAAAAAAAATCACAAAATGCAGAACAATTTTGGTGCATTTTGAAATCAACTATTAATGATGAATGTTATTTAACTTTTTTTTTTTTTACTATTTTAATGAATTATATGCAGTAAAGGACGTGCAAACACTGCAAAATGTTTTGTATAAACTCTACCAACTGGCTTCCGCCCTGTACAATTTCACACAAGAAATCTAACTCCTTTCCACAAACCGAACATAAAAAAATAAACAGTATAAATAAAATAAATGTGCAAATAACAGAAAAATAATACTTTAAATGCAAACAGTAAGTGTATCACTTACAGCACAGTGTGCTGTAAGGGTTTTTGCATAGTGCTCGTGTTAGCCGCGGTATACGGCATTTTTTTCTTACAATGTTTACATATTGTGTTCGTCTTGTCTGTCACTCTTTCGCCGTTTATCATTTCCGCAGGAAACCCAAAATGTTGCCACACAAATGATTTAAAAGTGGCAGGGGGATCTTCAATAGTAATTTCACGCTCCATCACGCTGACATCACATCGCCTCACGAGACAACTTCTCACCTCGGCGAGAAATCTCGTCACGTTTTGATCTCGTCACACCCTTAATCAACCATCTTTTGTTTCTTTTCCAATTACTCATACCACCAAGTACACACACACACAAGAAAAAAATGTCAGCCTTACGAAATACACAAATGCTCCTATAACCAGCACATAGCTGCAGAAATACAATGAGAGTACTGAAGGCCAGAACAAAAAGTGTGTAACGGACTTACTTTGTCGAAGAGGGGCTGGTAGAGGGCTGCGTACTTTCTCTCCAGTTCGTGTACTTCTTCGTAGAACTTTGCCTCGATGTGGGCACATTTGACCTGCAGGTTTTTGAGGGCGTTTACACGTCTCTTTACAACCTTGGGTAAACTGTAGGATAACAGACATCACAGATGTGAGTACAAGCCTGACAAAGATCAGTTTGTGTCACATTGCCCTTTCACTAAAAATAGCTATAGGTCTGGCCACTTATTCAAAAAAAGGGCACTATTAGGACCAATCCATAATTCTAACGGTTACGTTTGGTTGAGTCTGTGCAGCCTTTTCTCCAAGCTAAAAACATATATGATCATGCATTTCCTTTACTTCCAGACAAAATGTGTTTAATCAGGAGCAACGGGTAGCAGTAAGGACACTCTGAAGTTAATCTGCTGAGAGATTTAGAGCAAAGCAACACACTGCAGGGCAGCTCCCCCCCAGAGGATCGCCAATAAGTCAAGGTGGCCTATCGGGTACGCACTGTATACAAACCAAAACCTGTTCTCGGCATAGTTTTGTTGACATTTGCTTCATTAAAACAGAGTTAAGAAAATATACGGACTTTATGCATGAGACGTTCATGGTCTGTTCCTAACGTGGATGATGCAGTGGGTCCAAAACTAAAAACAGACACATGTGCATAATAGCTGTATACATCCAACAGTATGTGTGTCAAAAGATAGTGTCGTTTAGGGTGGTGTAAAGAATTGCAGCTGGATCTTGAACACAATTTGTTGCTGATTTTATAGTATTGAATAAGTTAACTGTCTTACGGTACCTACAGCATTTTCTATTTAAATATCTCACTGTTTTTTATTACATACCTTTGCATTTAAATATGTGTAACTTGTTTAGTGGCTTTTTATACTTTATCCCTATCTTTTTTCAGTTGCTCATTTGTTATTTCTCTCATCTTGCTTGAGCTTGAATATGCAAATGTCTCCAGGTTGGTCAAGTTGAAGTAATTAAGATGATTTGTATACGTCATTAGTGTTGGTATGCTAGCATCCAGTTCTAAATTTGAATAAAACGTTTACATATATAAATATTTATAAATAGCTACAGAGCTACAAAAGCTTCAAGTGTTCATTTGCATATTTGTTGTTGCATTAAATCCATTTTGTCTGAGGCCTCAGACAGCCTTGCTGGGAAGCAGGTTGAAGCCATGACCTAGCTATTCTAGAGCAGTACTTTGAGAGGACAGTGGTCTCCAGGAGTGAGTCTGCACAGACTCACGTTTCTCTGCAGTATGGTAAATTAGACTGCACTAGCCTGGCAAGGGGTTGTAAGTTGGGTCCCGAGTCCCGGATGCTTTAACTGGTGAGTTTGTTGGTGACTGCCAAATACTTGCCAAGCTAATCAAAGAGCTGCCTGCTGATGGTTTTTCTGACAAAAGGAGCCGTGGGGGGCACAGACCTTCAGCCGAGACACACACACGACTACATTCACTACAGCATCTGAGAGACCACAATCAACGACTCTACCTCTGCACCAGCTCCATGACATGAAACGTGTAATATAACCTAGGAACCATCACTTCTTCTACTATGACATACAAAAAGTGCCTCAGCTCTCTTGGATTTATCATGTTACGTATTAAAAACTTTAAAATCACAGAAGGTGTAATCAACAAAAACACCTGGGCAATCTGTAACTTTGTGTGACAACTGTACTTAAATGGGTCAAACTACTCATCAAAACTTAAATATTTAGCACAGCAGCAACAGGCTGAATCTGTTGACAGTTCTCTCTCTTCTCAAAAAAAGAAGAGAAAATCAATGCCTTCATATTTATTGAAGTATAAAAAGGCATAAAACATGGGTATGTATTCACTTGTCGAGTAATGTTGGGCTTACAACTTCTTTGGTCAGATGCTAAACTAGAAAATTACACAATTTGACATAATTCCAAATTTAGCACCCACTACTTGCTAAATGAGGAAATATCTACATTGGCAAATACAAATGTAGGTAAGCTGCCACTGGCGGGTTGCTGAAACAGAACTTCTTCACAACAAAATCACATCCTTACCACACACTGTACATTTACTACCACTCTTATCTTCTGCTCCATTAGCCAACCAAAGGCTGCTCCAAACACCTCCACCTTTACTTGACCAGTCACGTAGTACACAGAGCTTTTTCCTCAAAAGGAGATACTATTAGAACATATGCATCAAAATGTAACACACACACGGGGAAAGAAACAGTGGCATGAAATAGATGAAGAGAGACCCTGTTATATATTTTTAAAGTCCTTACAGACATTAATCTATGCTGCTGCCGTTTCTGCTCTATGACAACCGTAAAAGGGGACAAGCTGCACAAATGTGTTCTCAGATAAAGTCATCACCAAAAGTATGCTTATGTCTCACCTCTCTATGTAGCCTGACGGCGAGCCGTTCAGACCATCCAGCCTCTCCTGCAGCGCAGCCAGGATCTGTGGATTCTGCATCATCTGCACAGTGAGCTGACGAGCTGAGAACACAGTCAAGAGTGCAATATGAAGACAGGTAAACCCATTCAGGAGCATCAAAAGGTTCTTGAGGATTGAACTAGAGTGGGAGGTTTCATTAAATTAATGCTCAAATTCATGTTTGCGACGTCCTTTACCGGATGCATGAGAACACAACTGACGGTTCTATTCAGTATTATCACTTCTAGAGATATATTGCACATCTCAGCACGGTGTGTTTACCAGAGTACGCAAGAAGGCCGTAGCAGAGCATTCAGTCATCTCTAACAGTTTGTTTCCCTGCATATTGTGAGTGTGAGATTTCTAATAAGGTAAACATTGAAAGGTCTGGTTAACGGTGTGCTTACTGCCAGTGCAGCATTTATGTTAGAGGAGGCACTCTGCAATTAAGGGTGATCTTCCTTTGTGCAAGCAGACATGTGACAGATGGTACAATCCCAGCATCCAACACATTGTTTGCACCCATCAAAGCTCAGTCACATCCCCGATGGCAGGTGAGTAATAGGAGAGAGAGTAGAGGAGAGATCCAACACAGGCACGGCTTTACAGACAAAATGGGTCATGGAACGCAAAATTAAACCATATCCATGTAAACAATAATGCAGCAGATGAAAGGACATTAGCACCGGTGTGTCCTAGAGGAGCTAACAGAGGCTACTAGCACCAACTAGCACTGGTCACTGCGGTTGTCTGAAAAACAGACAGGACAAAACGTTGTGTTTAGTAGTAAACTGGTAAACCTTGTCACCGACTGCTATCTGTTGAGTTTTCCTCCAGTTACTCTGTCCTCTGGGACTGTCTCCATCTAGAAACTAAGCAGCACGGTGCAGGGAACTGCTTTGACTGGCTCATGAGCAGACAGGGTTTACAAAGCAGTAGATTGGCTTTGCAAAAAAAACAAAACTAAAAGCACTTAGCGTTCTTGGAAAGGACGCTTTAAAAAAGCTAAAATAAAAATAGAGATTAAAATTGTATTAATTGTGCAGCTCTAATTGGAACTCTCTTCTGATGGCACATCCTGGGCATTTTGCTTGTAATGTGTTACCAACCAGCGTAGACCATCTGTCCAAGACTCCGTATCCAGTCAAATAAATACGCCTATGATTGTCTAAATTCACACAACACAAGCTGATGCCTTTTAGGTGGATCCATCAGTGGAGGGTCAGCTACAACAGGGCCAATTGCTTTTTTGAGGCAATACTGAGTGCCTCAGTCTGCCCCTTTTCCCACAATAAACACGGCCCCTGCCGACCAGTGTTGGGGGTAACACGTCAATGTAATCAGATTACGTTTGTCTAACGCAGTAATGTCACTATTACTTTACCTATTGAGTACAGAGTTACTGGTTCTTCAACTATCTGCATAACATGATTATCACTCGTCCGAGTATATGAAACAAAGATGGCGGAGCCACAGCTTAAGACTTCTTTGAAGGGGTGGAGGTAAGCCTGTTACTTCAAGACAAATACTTGATTGTAAAGTGTAAATTGTACCCAGGCCACAACATCCAATCTAAGCTAGTTAAAGTAAAGACTAAAGTCCCCCCTGAACCCCGAGACGCTGATGAAGAGCACATTGCCGACACCAGCCAAGACTTATTTTAACAGCAGGTAAGTAAAGCAGAGAAGCATGAGCTCGAGGCAGCATACATAGTGGAGGAGATGTTGCCCGTTTCGACAGTGGAAGTGCCCTCATTCTGTAACATACTGGGCAAAATACAGTGAATGACGAGCAGACGACCGCCAGTACTCCGTGACACATTGTGCAGATATCCAACACTTTGTTCTCATCTTTGTGGTATTAGAGAGCTTATAAGAGAGATCTTGTGTATGGCCTCATTGTAATAAGGGTTTGTGTTGATTCGAGCATACATTAGGTCAACTTTATATGGTATACTGTTGCAAGTAAGTTATGTTGCATCTCAGGTAACATTACGGAGTAAACCAAAAGTAAAGTAACTAGTACTGTAACTTGTTCCATCTGACAATACAGACTCTCCATCTACAAGAAAACTACAAAAACGGTCCTGGAATATTCCTTTCAAAAAGGAGAATTCTAGTCAAATTCAACACTTGGCTCTGTGGTCTGTAAATGTGTAGTGCTGTCAGAGAGAAAAACTAACCAGCTGGTGCTGCCTACACCAAGTTATCCTCCTGGTAGCGTTAGCACCCAACAGGCTCCAACAAGGCAAGTTTAAACATGTTTGCAATGTGATTAAAATGACCGCCCTATGTGCAGTGATTCCTTCTGAGTAAACAGTGAATCTGATGCTGGAGATCGGTCAGAAATGCATGAAAGTTGTGTTAGTTCAGCTGTGTTTAGATCCTGTGTTGAGAGCCAGTTAGAGAGCTTCTGGACCGTCTACGAACTACAACAGAGACAAGAGATCCAACTAAAATATGTAGGCTATCAATTTAACGAGGTAATGTCTCCAAATTTACCTCAATTTTAACTGGTCTCCTGCTAGTTGTACTAAGCATTTAAAAAAAATAAGCATATGCCAATTTTTGCAAATATTTGTTATCCCTTTTCTGTGTTGTAGTCTGTAGACGCCCCGAAGCGTTCCTTGCAGTATCACAGGAACTAACCACAGCTGAATCAGCAGAACTTTCATGCATTTCTGTCCCATCTCCAGCATCAGATTCACTGTGTTCACTCTGAAGGAATCACTGACCATGGGGAGGTCATAGTTAGTTGCAGCCCTAGTTAATATATCAGTAAAACTTTGTCAGTAGCTCTTTCTTACCCTTTCCATAAGGCATTTTTCATTTGATATCACTTAATTCAGATAAAAACGTGTAGATGGAAACCTAGCTGGTGTTCCACACATGAACCTGTGCATTTACAGAAAGAGCATTTATGCATCCTTATTTATTTTAAAAGAGGAGCAACACCATCTGCAACACTGCATAAACTCGAGGATGGGGTTGGATGCTGCTGTAGTGGAAACGGGCGTAGTTTCACCTCATGTTTTCAAACAATTTACTTCCACGGATGGTATGAGCTGAGATTTGTGGGTCCTTCTGAGACCAATACGTGTCTTACAGCAGCCTTGATGTGTGATATGAGGTCTAGTGAGCATGCATTGCATGTTTTAACGTTGGCAAGTTGCCACTGTATTAATTATGCAGTTATAATCTCCCAGCAGCTTCCACACCAGGTAAAGCTTTCTTGAGTGTGATCGCTCTGAGATCCGTTGCTGACAGACAGAATGAGCCTTCTTTTAAGTCTGGCTTTAAAAACAACATACTTTAAATAGACAAGGCCAAACAGTCATCTATATCCATCTACATGAGTACGCGTGGAGTACGCCAACACACGAGAGAGACAACGTCATTTACCGAGCATCAAAGGATGCATTGAGATCCAAAAATAAAAACAGATTAGTGCCTCGTACAACTCAAAATCATGGCAGGCCTATAGTAGCAAGAATAGGCACAAAAAGTTCAGACAGACTGCTTCTGAAATGACATGTTTACGCACCCGATTGCTTGCGACACAAACAACGTCAGATTTGCGTTCTAAGACAGATTGCCTATGACTATACATAGACATTGCTAACCACTACCCCTTTAAAGGTCAGTACTGTAGCATTTTTGCAGGGAGACCTACCTTTGCTGTTTTCATCTTCTCCCGTCTCCTCCTCTTCCACTTCCTCCACATCCTCCATATCTGCCGGGTCAATCTCAGCCTGGTCTTTGCTGCTTGGGGACACAGAGAAAAGGGACGGTCAGTCAAAACAGAGACAACACTTAAGACAGTTTGAGATGACAGAATTAACACCATCCACCAACTACTTCTGGCATGGTTAGGCTGAGGATGGCAGCAACGTTGGGACCCCTTCAGCTTGGATTTGAAAAATATACATATTAATCTGCAGTTTGCTACTCACTTCCTAGACAAAGCTCAGATTTTGACAGCTACAGTATTTGACACACACAAGTTGTGTTGAAATGTTTTGTCTACCGGGGTTTGTTATTGTGGAGTCATTCCATGCCTAAGACTTACAGATGCTTGTAAAAAGCCCCCTTCTCTCCCAGTGATCTTCCATGTCAGAGACTAATGTGTAAAGGTGGAGAACATGAAACACGAGCTGGTCACATGGAATGTGATAAAGAAGATCAACAGCCTATATGACTTTTGACTAATTATTTTATGAACAGTTAGTCTTATTAGATCATGTGTTCTGTTTATAAAATACGTTAAAAAATGTGATTATTAACTTATCAGAATCAAGCATTAAATTGTTCTAGAGAGAATTACGTTGCATCGAGGAATCAATTGTTTTTCACTTTGAAGCTTCACTACTGAATTTGGGAGTTTATCTGGATAATATAT
>NW_023265587.1:929823-956167 GCF_013103735.1 Etheostoma cragini
ATAGGGTTAGAACAGGTATGAGAATGATTGATGCTTGACCCTGAAAACAAGCAATAGCTGCAGCCCAACTTAATTATGAGTTGGTAATTGAGTAGTTCTGTTATATTGCCTGACCAGACAAGATTCAATTCTCAGCTGCTTAAACCAACAGTAACTCAAAGTGAGTTACGACACAGCTGTACCATCATGCCCTCTAATCCTGCTGGCCGTCTGTAGCACAGAAGGAAAATCAATGGCCAACAGTGGAGAATGAGAGAGGTAGGTATAGGTGTGTGTGTGTGTGTGTGTGTGTCCGTCCATCCATCCCTGTGTTGTGGGTGACCCGCTGAAGCGTCGTTCCTGATGGAATGACGTTGTTGTCCATCACTCAAATGTTGGGTGTGCATTTAGTGTTGAACACTGTTAATCTTGAGCCCAGGCGTCAGATCACAGACAACCCGAGCCTTAGTAAACCACAGCTGGCATCAGGGAACCTGCAGGGGAGAGTCTTCTGCACTGCCCATTATAAGTGTAATCATGTTGAGATCAATGATCATAGCCCCCTGGGGCCAGCTTCAGGTACCCCAGGCAGACCAAAAGAGGAGACCAGTGGCGGAGAGGCCAAGCGTAGCTATGGTAGAACAAGTACTTACTTGTCGATGTCTGCCATCTTAGCTGAGTCTCAAGTGATGCTGAAGAGGAGAGAGAACAGTGTTAGTTGAGAAATACTCAAGAACACCAACTTATTCATTTTGAGTAACATTTGACTGTCACTAGATTTGGGTCAAACAGCACTTCCAAATAACTCATGACACTAATTTTAACATTTAAAAAAATCCTCAATGCTAAGACCCGGCAGGGAGTCTAAGACAGGCTAGCGACACACTGGTGGAAACCCTGCTGTCTGTGTCAGCGCGTGCACATCACCTTTTGTGTGCGTGGCTGTGACGTCGTGCCACTACGTCCACTAAACGTCATGTGGCACGTGTGAACCTGCGTATAAAGATGTAGAGCGACACCCGTCCCGTGCATTGGCTCTTTTTTTGTGACAATCTAACTTTTCGTAACGAGTGTTGAACCAAACGTCTTGCTGTTGGTAAGCAATTAGCTTTTTTATTAAACTGACTTAATAAGCCGGGCCACTTGCTTATAAAAGAAGACGTGTTCTTCTGGCTGGGACTCCGACACCTAACCCCCTCTCAGAGCCTTCTTCCTTTAGAGAGATGGATTACAAAAGGAACAGATAGGGGAGACAGGTGCCTGTATAAGACAGTAAGGCATTAAATCGTTACCTGGAAGTGACTATGCTGTCAAAACTCAACTTGCCAAAGTGGCTGTAACTCGAACCCGAAGCCTTGTGGTGTTGGTTTATGGTCAACAGATTTCAGTCATGTGTGTGTCATTTCAGGTGGTAGAAATTGTCCCATTGTCATTATTGGCGTAGGACCCGAACAAATCTAAATTTACTGACAAAAATGTGTTTGGTTGGCCACAAATCGACAGATTTCATCACTGAAACCTCAGGTCACTACTGCTGGAGTTCATCCACACAGGAGGTAGCGTTAACCACACTTCAGCTCGACACAGATCTATTGCAGGGAACACAGTTGGCGTTGAGTTTTGAAGAGTGTAATGACTCTTAACTGTCTCAAACCAACTGCAGAGTTGACCGTTTTGCTCCACAAACAGCGCAGCTCTAGCTCTCTGTCATCATGCAAAGGACAGGGAAGCTTGCGTTACACACTCTAGGTACCAAAATATGGTCCTCGGTAGTCGGGGTGGGAATCACCAGACGCCTCCGGGCACTTAGGCCACGACACGTTATTATTGTGATTTTAAACACACATTATGTTTAATCATATATCATATATTAAACTTCTAATTTCTAATTTCCCCCAGTTTCACATGACGTCCAAAAGGAAACTTTATCCACATCCATTTTATTTTAAAAAGATAACTGTCTCGTTTGTTCATTTCACAAACTGATCAACACATAATTAAAGATTGATACTTGGCACCTGTGTATCGATACAGTACAGCCACTGAAGACGCGATACTATGCTGTACCGATTTCCCCCCCCCCCACCACCACTACTTGGTAGTACAGGCCAAACTTGGTTGGTACCCAAAAGTACAGACTTTGATAAAATCAATCGATCAATTGTTTAAGTCATTTAAACACAATGATTTAAATCGTCTTTTGCCTTTTATTCTTGGCACATTACCTTTGGATGGACTAACATCTTAAAGACTTGACTTCACGATGAGTGGGGGCTGGAGTTAGAACTATACAACGCTTGTATAGTATAGTATAGTATACAATACTCGCTGTGTACTCACGCATGTGGCAGGCAACAACAATGTTGTAGCACATGTTTAGTCCAGGGGTTGAGGAGAGTTACTTAGAAATGAGATAACGGGGAATAAGTTACTACACAAGTTACCTTAGAACACAGAAGAGACAAAGAGAGGGTGAATCAACGGAGAAGGGGAGGACTTTCTCCACGTCTTAAATGTCCACGTGAAATACTGATAGAGCGTCGCCGCTGTTTGGCGCCATCCGAGGACTGGGCTGTGGCGTTGCACGGTATCGACAAAATGTGATACTGAAATATTGACTATGAATATTGCAAGAAATTAATTTCAATATTTTTTTTAAACAAGTACAATTAAAAAGTTACAGGAAAACGCATCAAAATATATTAACAATTAAACAAGTTTTTCTTAAAACACAAGGTTTATTTCAACTGACAGTCATATTGGCCTGGTCATTAATTAATTAATTAATTTAATAAGGACCATGTCTACAGGACATTTACTGGTTGGACAACTTTTCTCTCTCTGATACCTTCCACTCTATTTTCTCCAATTACACCGTCACTCTGTCAAAATATGCATACACATGGTACGCTACATAGGGTTTGTCACGTAGCGGACCCGTGCGCTGACGTGCAATAACACATGCAAGTGGCCCGGTTACTACGGTAACTGGCCAATGAAACTCGATCATTAGCGTTTTAGTTTTAGAGAGCTCTAACACAACTAAGCCACACAGCCAACGGACGGGATGCAGCGCTCCACAAGATATTGCGTACTTAGCGCGACACTTTCGGTATATATTGTGCTAATAAAAGGATGCCTAAAGTTTCCTTCGAGATGAAGAATGTATCTATTGATATGGAGTCGATATATATCTTGGACCTCTCCATATAATGACGATAACGTTAATATAACGATATTCTATTGAGTCAGATTATCTTGCCCCCCTTCTGGGCCGGTCGGAGGAAACGGAGTGAAACGCAGCAGAGCCAGAGGACAAAGGTAGGCCATCTCATCCTTACCTCGATGGAAAAACTAAACTATGGAAGCCCTAGATGTATCGATGCCAGGATTACCCCAGACATGTTATAGTGTGGTATTAATGGGCCTAGATCAATTTCATATATCTAATGTTTCATACCTTTACCTGTGGAAAATATGAATGATATATGTATATTTTGCACAAGTAAAGAGGGAAAGGTATGATGACCAGGATTAGGAATCATGCAATGGTTGGTACCTGTTGGAATTGGTCTCATTTAAGGTAGAAATAGGCATTATAACCAGAACTGCACATTAACCAAATGAGACTCATTCCAACAGGCACCAACCATTGAGTTGCATAATTCCTAATCCTGGTCTTCCACTGTCACCTTCCTGCTGGCTTGCCATACCGTCAAGTCGCTAATTGCATTCACCCGTCACCCCAGGGGGGTAAATCAGCCCTTATTAGATGGGGAAACTTTAACTAACAGCTGCACAGCTGGAGTCCCATGATCAGAAAAATCAGCCACTGAAATGAGTTTTAATAGAGAGTTAACGATTCAAACCAAAAATAAGCCTTCAAGTTGTTCTTTTTTCTTTAAATGAGCACAACAGACATCCTCTGAGCAAAGCCATCATATCAACACCATTGCTCTTCATATTCGCTGGCCTACATTCAGCTAATACAGCAAGATTATTCAACTATAGAGCTGATGTGACAATTCAGAGCTCAGAACAAAGTCACGTGGCAGATCAAATTCTTCCATAAGGGATAACCGATGAAGAGAACCGTGCTGACTCTGATTTGTGGCTTTTACAATGTCCCATTTCTCAATAGGAAGCTGCATTATGTCATTTAGACAATAGACTGTAACGCTTTCACTTTTTAGTCAAGAATGAACCACACGAACAAAGGCACAGCATGAAATAAAAGCACATATGCCACATTTGGCACTCCAGTATCTAATGTAAGATGACACCCACTCTAAGCCACCTTGTATACTCCATTATGCCAAATTATTGATGGGAAAGTACAGTAGAAAGCTTTTAACAGCTGCACACGTCTCACTTATACAGCTGTTGTGCAAAATACGTTAGGATGAATACTTATTTTTAATGGAAAAAAGAATTGCAGGTAAATGTAATTAGGACAAACTGCTCAGCTGGGAGAGCAGGCTCCATGATGTCCAATTAAAGCAGATTAAGCATGTAAGGTGCTATGATCGTTAGGTCACGTGTTCACATGTTATCTCCATGTAACGTTGTCATTTCAACAATCATGAACACTCATCCAGGGGATGACTCATGATTTTAGACATCTGATATATTTGGCGAACCTTACTGTTTTAATTTTGTAATGTTACTGCCAACCTTATACAGGTAGACATTTTATTCACATCACCCCTATCGAATAGCCCCGTTACAGTTCATAATGTGAATATTAAGAAACCTCACGTGTCCCACTGGTCCAGCAGGCTGACCTAACAGACCTCTCTAATCCTGCCCAGCGACCACGTGTTGAACGCTCCGGTCTAGCAAACCATTTATGACTGACAAAGCCCCCCGGTGGGCGCCTGCCTGGTCACTCTAGTGATAGGAAAATTTAAAATTAAAAACCAAGCGGGCCTGCCAAGCTGTCATAACGTTTTCTGACCGACGTCAAACACCAAACGTCCACTGTCTTCCTCCGGTAACAAGCCGAGCCCGAGGCTACCAACGAGCTAACTTTAGCCGGCCTGCCCGTCTCGTCACCGCACTGCCTCGGTGGGTCTGGCTGCTTAAGCTAGCTAGCTAGCTACCTAGCTAGCTAGCTTAAGCGCTGCTAGCTTGGTGCGCACTACTGGGGCTGAGCGAGTGGGACGAACATCTTCGGCAGACACGGTGCCACACGGTGCTACATGTGAGCCACTTAGGAAGTGGTGCCAGCGCTCGGGTACCATGCAGCAGCTTCCGTTATGTAATACTCCAGACTGAAGCGCCGCGCGCTGCATTTTTTTAAAGTCGGGAGAAACAGCCACGATTCCCCACCCTGGATAACGTTATCATCCTCCAAAAAATAAGGTCAAGTCCCAAATTACAAGATGCAAGACACGTGTCAACAAATGTCGAAAAACGCCGATAACCCCCCGACGTCGTGCCGTTTCTATGAACGCAGTGACTGTCACAGCCGTCCGGGCTAAACGGACCTACGCGGTAATCGGTGTTTTATTATTTTTCTAATGCCGTGTAACGTTAACACACATCATGGTGGAGCCAGTCTCAATGGCTGCTACCGCTGTCTGACCTGCCTAGCATTAGCACAGCGGACCAGTCTTCCTCCGTCCGCTGTTATTTAGAGCAGCAGAGCTGAAACGGGACCCCTGAAACGACGCCTAAGCTCGGGGCGTTGGCGCCGGAGCCATTCGCGAGTCCTGTCCCTTACCTTCGCTGTCTGTCCGGAGGCTGGACTGGTGAAGCGGCGCTGCGCTGCGTACAGGTCCCAGGGAAGAAAGACACTCCGCTCCGATGGCGGTAAAAGGGAGAGAGATCCCGCCGCCTGCGCTCATATACATCCGACGTCATCACGTAAACCGGCAGTCACCGAGGCAACGCTGTTCATGGGAGGGGCGGCGGCGAGGGTGCCCCTGGAGGGGGGGCAGGGTGTAAAGGATCATCACCATCTTCTTCTTCTCATCATTTTATTAAAGACTCCTCTGTCTCATCTAATTAAATCTTATCATTATGATCATATCCTGCCCCCCTTCATCATCATCATCCATTTCCTCACCAGTTCATTCTTAACCATCATCATCATCATCATCATCATCATCATCATCGCCAATAGCCTGGTCCAATCAGCAACAGCAGCTCTGTCTTCCTCATCATCCACCTGCTCCTGGCTAGAGCCGTAGGGCAGTCATCTTCCTCTTCATCATCACTAGCTGATACAAACCCTCATCATCATCATCATCATCATCATCATCATCATCCTCATCCTCATCTTTACTTTTATCAGCAACAGCAGCTCTGTCTTCCTCATCATCCACCTGCTCCTGGCTAGAGCAGTAGGGCAGTCATCTTCCTCTTCATCATCACTAGCTGATGCAAACCCTCATCATCATCATCATTATCATCATCATCCTCATCCTCATCTTTACTTTTATCAGCAACAGCAGCTCTGTCTTCCTCATCCTCCACCTGCTCCTGGCTAGAGCAGTAGGGTAGTCATCTTCCTCTTCATCATCACTAGCTGAAACAAACCCTCATCATCATCATCATCCGAGGCGAGGGTCTAAAGGGAGGAGGGTGTTCCTGGACATATTGTAAAGCCCCCTGAGGCTGATGTGTGATATTGGGCTATGTAAATAATATGAGAACATGAGTAGCAAAGTAAAAGTCGGTTACAATACTGTTCTACACACTTTGAAAACATTTCTGCTCAAGATCCACTAGAAACTTCCCACAGCTTTCAGTCCCTTCTCATGGACTTCATCAGCAGATGGGAGTTCAAATACGCGTTTAAACCCAAGATCCTGTTTTTGGCTGTATTCTGGCATTACATTGAAACTTCCACAGCATCACTTTGAGATCTAATTTCATGAATCCAGACATGTGATTAGGAGCAGTTGTGTCCGTGGGATTAAAAGTGTATAAGGTGTTGTTGCATGGAGTATCATTGACGTGTTGTCCAGGACGGGTGGTTGTCCACCAGTGGGAGAGAAGCTGCTACTACCATGATTGAACCTTAGTGCTGAGCCACCTGATGTTCCTGAGGAGGAACAGCTCACTCTCCTCTTTGACTTGTTGTGTTTATTTAAATGAGTGCCAACACCAAGGTCCTTCTAATCAGGAGTGGTAACTTGTGTTCAGCATCCCTTTAAATGAGAGCCATTTCCATAGATTTCCAGGAGCTAAGATCAATCCTGGATTGTTAATGAACACAGAGAACATCTAAACTACATTACAGATCCAGTTGTCAGTGATGAGGCATACTCAAACACAATCTCCTGCTCTCGACCCTGAACAAAGCCGACGAGTTAGCTCAGTGTGATTCATCCATCAGGCAGCACCAGTCTGAGTGTTACTAACACCAGGCACGCTGCTCGGCATCAACTCTCCCTCTGAGCATCATCTGGATCCAGTCCAAAGGTCAGATCTGTCATCACGCGCTTTTACACAAGACCAAGCTTTCCCACGTGTGCCTTCCGTGTCAGAAAACTCAGAAGTGAACGTATCCCTGAGTCATGACAGCCAGCAGCCCAGTAACAGACAGCGGGCCAGATGACTGCAGTGTCCAGGGATGGTTGTCCAGCTGAGAGCTGCAGGGAGAACCAGTGTGGTACCGGCAGCTGATGAGCAGCTTCACTGGGCTCAGCACAAATGAAGTCCTATCGCCAGTTAGAGTTCACAGTGGCCCCAGTGACTTCAGATGTCCCATCCCGTGGTGCTCTTAGGATCTAAAAAAATCTAAAATCCCTAGTCCCCTCCCATCATTCCTATGCTCTCAGGGTCCTGTGTATCTGATATATAAACTAAAAGGTCTGCTAAGGGCTGGCTTTGTGGTTTAAATTGCAAAAGAATGAAGGGATGTGGGCGTTTCAATTGCACTTTGAATGGAAATATTCTGCTATTCCTGAAGCCATGCTGCTAGCATAACAAAACATACAACAAATCCACAACACGGTGGGCCTCATGCTGTGCAATGTAATGCTTGTCAGGAGCGGACTCTTCAGTGCAACACCAGTAGAGATTCTACGAGACAGAACGACTCGAGCAGCTTTTGGTGGATCGACAGGCTGGCCACTATCAACCCAGAGTCCGTTGTAGCCAAGCAGCATTCGATCTTTAATGAGACGGTGTGGGCCTGTATAGTGCCACGAGCCGCATGTGTCATCTCCACTGAGCCTTCACCACCCCTTAGCATAGCAGTGAGTTAGCTGACAGAGAAGAGCAAGTCAGGCTCATTGAGAGAGCAGTTGTTCTGAAGTCAGCCCTTGCTCACATTAATCAGGCGGGCCTCTGAATGTTACCTGACATGTCACACACCTCCCTGTGCATGTCTGCAGTCTAGGATCCACCGTCCCATTGTTAATGGGGACTCACAAGGGCTATCCAGTTTGAGGTGTATAAATAGTGAGTGACCTGTGTGCGTCGGGAGGGGAAACACACACCACAGGTACCGCAACGGCATTCAAGTTTGAAATTAAAGTTTCACCATCCCTCTGCATTATTAACAGACCAAGGACACTCGATTAAGAAACAAAGACAGAATAAGGGGTTGACGTGTGGATACTGGTTTCAGCAGGAATGAACACTGACATTTGAAATGGTTTTGCTCACTACATTTGTGACCCCCCAAACTTCAAAGCAATGTGTAATGTGTTCTCTGTGTCATTTCATAGGAGCAGTCAGCGTAGGTCCGTGCCGCTACTGCACAGGTCACGCATCTAAACTGAGAGCTGCTTCAACCTCAGCACAGACATGAATGTTTCATGGACTAAATGCCTGAGCTTGTTATTGAAACAAAATGTTGTAGACTCATACAAATGTTCTTTCATGAGATGGACACTACCCTGGTAACAAATGCACAGACAGTCACATGGCAGAGTAGATACTTGATACAAGTTCTCTGTCATGGACTTACCCGAGCTTGGATGGACACGTGTGATGAGTTAACTAATTTAAGAAGGGACAATGCAATGGAATTGTCACTTTATGAGGTTTTTTATTGTTTATAGAGCTTCATTGAGAACAAAGACATGCAGAAACACTCAGAATGCAATGCTCCAGGTATAGCTTCTCCAACTGTGAAGAATTCTCTCTTTTTTTTGATAGCTCTGTATGAAGGCACCAGTCATGTTTTCCCAATCATTAATTCTTTTTACCTCTAATCTATCCCCAATCTGTATCTGTCGGTGATGTTGGATGGCCCCTAAAAGTCTTTATCTAAAAGATTGGTAAGCATGCATCCACATTGTGGAAGAATAAATGAATCCAGAGCCTGGAGGAAGTCAGTAGGAAGTGCTTTGGATCATAGGCACAGAATGCGTGTGTTTTGGATGGCATCATTATAAGAGCCAGAATTTGCTATGGTGTCAAAACTGCAGGCTAATAATAAACAAGCACCTCAGACCAACATGTTTCCAAAAACTAACTGCCCAGCCTCCATTATGTGGAGAAACGCCAGGCACTTCACAAGGGAAGCTGGCCTCGGGTGCAGGAAGGCATCCCGTGGCCATCCAACTGCAAATTGTCACACAGAGCCTCGTGTCCACACAGCGAGCCCTAATGGGCTGTGTAATGAGACCATCAAATGCAAATGGGACCTTAGTTGTGACTCTTGAGCGCCCAGGCGAGGCATCGGGCTTCAGAGCGTGTGGGGGTGAATATTCCACCTCGACAATGTCCCGTTCAAGAGTCGACACGGCACTTGTCTCCAGAGTGATCTCTGTGGGAAGCACAGGCGGATGGTGCACATTGACCAGCATCGTGTCACATATACATTAATAGATGACTCTCAAACTCGTCATTATTTTCAGCTGTAACTGTGATGTCTAAAGCTATATATACTAATATAGTTAACCATGGTCGGACCTTTCTGCTGTGTGCCAGGGTGTCCTTATCTTCAGTCTGGTCTAGGTCACTTTCTCATGGACTTCTATAGAAGCCGACTTCTTTTAGCTGGAAATGAGATTTATGAGATATATTGTTAGAAGTAAACAAATACAGAATCATTGTTGTCATCTATAATAACCAAAACACAGAGACATTAAGGGCCTTCAAGGTTAAAGGTCATGTATTAGGATCACATGTCAACCACTTCTGCACCAACAGAGCAAAAAGCCTGAGTTCGGGGCGTCTGGAGTGCCCACTTGGTCAAGCGTGCTCCCCATGTACAAAGGCTAAGTCCTTGTTGCAGGGGCCGCAGGTTCAACTCTGACCTGCATGTTATTTGCCCTCTCTCACCCCGTCCACATCTTCAGCTGTCCATAATAAAAAGGCCCAAAATGCCCAAACAATGATCTTGAAAAGTAAGAAAAGAAAAGAGCCCGAGGTTCTTCTTCTCAGTCTCAGGAGGGAACTGATGACAACGCTGTCATCACCTGCAGAGATGTGACTCCACATCTTCTAGTTAGCTGGAAGGAGAGATGGCCGCCTGAGATGCCAAATTTAAATATTAATCGCAGCTCCTTTAACCCTTTCCTCAGTTTCTCCCCTGTCTCCCCTCCACCCAGGAAACAATGTGATAATTACAAGGGTGACAGCAAACCTCTGGTGGCAGAGGGACACAGCAGGAGGTGAAGTGTGTGTGTGTGGGGGGGGGGGAGCTGGCCTAATGTTAACTACGCAGCAGCCAGATAATATGAGGAATCAAATAGGAGACAAATAACCTCCAGGAAGACTGACAAAGACAACTTCCTGTGTCATTTCAGGAGGACATATTAAACTATTTGGTCTTTAAACATGGAGATTGTGAAAGCTTCTGGATCACCTGATGAAAGAGGCAATAATATGCATTTCTTTACTCTTTAATACATACCTAGTGTGTATTAAACATTGACAATACATCTTATCAGAGTGTTTAACCCTAATATGTCCAATGTTCCTGCCTTTCCAGTGTTTTTTATTGAAGTGCGATGGTCGTTACCCTCTGATCTCCTGCAGGTGGCTAACAAGACTGGGACTCTTGACAGACTGCACCCCGGCCCGCGCTCTCTGTCTGCCACCCCAGAGCATTATGGGAATTTCAGCTTGATCTGCCAGATGGGATGTTTGTCACGCACCGCCGCTGTACAACTTGAGGCAGGGACTTGTCGCAATAGAGGAGCTCAATAACCACACATTTGATGGTCTGTCTCAGCCCCTTTAAGTCCTGGTGTGATGCATCCTCACTTGTATTCTTTCTTTCTTTTTCCTGAAAAAAAGAGGAACTAGCAAGTCACTCAGGGGACATCAGGAAGTTATAATGCAGCATCAGAATTATTAAGCATTTTCACAAAATGTCACGTTGGAGGCCTCACACGAGCACGCACGCACGGCGGCTGAACTGTAAGGACTGATCGTGACATTTGTGAGCACACACAGTTAATTAGGGGGAAAATAGATCAAGCTTGGCAGGGGACACACAGAAAGAGGGAGAGACAACTGGCAGCCGCCTGCCGTCCCCGGCACACCCAAGAGGCTTGATAAATACTTAACCAGCCTGTAGCACATGGCACCGACCCCTGCTGCATAACAAGCAGCCAATGGGTCTCTGGGGGCTGGCGGTGGGGTGCTGATCACAGGTGAGGGATGGGGGACAATTTAGTGGTTACAGCGACATGGACAATACAAAAATGTATGTGACTGAAACCTTAATATATGCTGTCTACAGGGATATTACAGTTAAAGGTCAAATGACATGGTGCTCTTTGGATTCTTTTCTACAGACCTTAGTGGTCCCCTAATACTGTATCTGAAGTCTCTTTTATATAGACCTTAGTGGTCCCTAATACTGTATCTGAAGTCTCTTTATATAGACCTAAGTGGTCCCTAATACTGTATCTGAAGTCTCTTCATATAGACCTTAGTGGTCCCCTAATACTGTATCTGAAGTCTCTTATATAGACCTTAGTGGTCCCCTAAGACTGTATCTGAAGTCTCTTTATATAGACCTTAGTGGTCCCTAATACTGTATCTGAAGTCTCTTTATATAGACCTTAGTGGTCCCCTAATACTGTATCTGAAGTCTCTTTATATAGACCTTAGTGGTCCCTAATACTGTATCTGAAGTCTCTTTTATATAGACCTTAGTGGTCACCTAAGACTGTATCTGAAGTTTCTTTCCCAAAATCCAGCCTTTCCAGCCAGAATTTCAGCCCATAGAGTCCCACCATGATCCCAGTCCCACCATGAGCTTTCCTTAGTATGTGCCAAATTCTCTGGATTGTTGAAGCAGAGAAAGTGGAGGTAACCTTGCCCCTTATGACATCATGAGGGTCAAGATTCCGGATCAGCCCATTTGAGCTTTCATTTCTCAAAGGCAGAGCAGGACACCCAGGGCTCGGTTTACACCTATCTCCATTTCTAGCCACCGGGGGACCATAGGCAGGCCGGGGGGACTCATATTAATGTTATAAAACTCATAAAGTGACATTTTATGCCAAGGGACCTTTAAAGAATATTTCTGTAAGTTGTTGGGTGACACTTTTACTGACAAGGTATTCTACTTTGTGTTTTTAAGATAAATGGTACAAATGGTACAAATGAACATCAGAACCTACGAAATAGATTAGAAAAAAACAAGGTTTCACTCCATAAGAAGCTGTAGGTGCCCTGACACAGACAGACAGTTTAGTCCACATTAGCAAAGCTTTGGAGGAAGACAACTGTCTTCATGAGAAGACAAACAGACTCACAGACCACAAACTGGGGACAGAGAAACAAGGACCATGTGAGAAGAAAAGAGAGGGATCAATGCCTCACTGTCATTACTACAGAGTTATGGCATTTCCAGCAGCATTACAAGACTCCTCTCGCTCTCGCTCTCTCTCTCTCTCTCTCTGTCTCTCTCTCTCTCTGTCTCTCTCTCTCTCTCTCTCTCTCTCTGTCTCTCTCTGTCTCTCTCTCTCTCTCTGTCTCTCTCTCTCTCTCTCTCTCTCTCTGTCTCTCTCTCTCTCTCTCTCTCTCTGTCTCTCTCTCTCTCTCTCTCTCTCTCTCTCTCTCTCTCTCTCTGCATGCATGCAGATTTGACAGTGCTTAATATAGCTCTATAGTGAAATGAAAAAGCCTCTCATCCACAACTCTGGTTCACAGAGCTGCTCTGTATATCTATCCCCACCGTCTCTACAGCGTGTCGCCACACTCGCGGGCCAGCATCCCTCCTGTACCCCATTCTCCACTGGCAGACCTCTGTGACACAAGGGGATCAGGATGACCCTAAAAATATCAGACCATTACTATAGTATTTTGAAATGTCAAGCAATGATTGATATCCGTGTGTATGTGAACTATTTCCTCCCAGAGTTGGGGATCGAACAACTGAGCCTGTTACCGTTCCCTCTCAATAAAGACACATCTGATGAGTCACATATGGGGGGTGGGGTGGGGGGGGCATCAAGAACAGTACACGGTGAAAACATTGTGCTTTAGATCCCTGAAAGGACAAGGGAAATGAAAGAAGTCAAATAAATATGAAATAACATGTGACAAATATTCCGAGAGGATTAAAACAAGCTCTGGAGGCGACCAGCCCGAAGCCCTCAGTGTAGATAAAGAACAGGGATGAAAGCCAAGAAGAAGGTGTTGACGGCACAAAGCAGCGAGGCTTCTTGAACAAACTGCTTTAAAGACATGAAGACCGGTCTGAAGAAAAGCAGTTCAGCTCTGGCTCTGCTTGTGACTTCATCCGAAAGCAGAGTTTAGGTAGCCTCCTTGAAGGCGGAAGTCATTTTTTGGATTTCCCTCCATGCATTATTCATGGGCTGGCTGCTGCCGTTGGCCTGCTCCGATGCCGTGGCCTATTTACAGAGCCACTCGTGAATCCATTAGCCGAGAGTGGTGCAGTGCCACGGCTCCTCTGGAAGCAGCTTCACAGGGACATGAATCGATTAATAAGGTCTTAGACAATACCAACAGCAGCTGGACCTCTTAACCTGGCCCACCGTGGTCTGGCCAGGAAAACAGGATCAAACACCAAAGCCAAACAGACAGCAGATCACGGACTACATCACATTGAAAGTTTTTTGTATGATATCCTACGGAATTAGGCGACCGGTGGCTGTCATGGGACAACCGGTCAAGTAAGTGTATAAAAAGATCACATTAAGATACTTAACAGGTTACGCAGGTGACGCAGGACGTGGTGTAGATTTGTTTGTTGTAAAAAAACACGGGACTCACACCCCGATTTCCTGGGTAAAAGTCCTGTTAGTTTGACCCATGAAACCCATTTAACCCAATTTTTTTGGGGGGGGGGGGGGGGGGGGGGGGGGGGGGGGGGGGGGGGGGGGGGGGGGGGGGGGGGGGGGGGCTAATATTGGAACCTATGCGGTCAGTGAAGGAGGCTTTGCAGCCGTTCTGCTCGGAGTTCGTTGACACTTGTTCTTTTTACCAGGTGGAACATGTTGTTGCTGTCCTGAACTGTGATTAAGGATTGAAAGCCTCACAGAGCCAGTAGCATAGCTTCGGACTCATTTGCTGTGGACTTTTATTCAAGCCTTTGGCCCTTTCACAGGACGAGTACTTTGAAGTGAATTGAACTGCAACATTGCAACATTGACTGTCAGCGTGTGAGCAGTTGTCCACATGGACAGCGGGCTGGGCCCCTGAGGAGACGAGGGACAACTGGCTTCTAATCCTCAGGTTGAATGAAAAGCGCCTCATCGGCAGGTTTGGGCAGAGCCAGGTCATTGTCCGCGGCCATTTGCAGGCACGTGCTCTGCTGGGTCTGGCCTCAGAGCACTCTCACGCTACACCCAGAGTCTCTGCTGAACACTGCGAACCTGCGGGACGGTCCATCAGTAAAAGGGAGTACAGTCAACTACAGGTGAGAATGGGGGGGATGCAGATCTCAGGCCAGAGTCAAAGAGTCACTGTTTTCACCGAGGCTGTTTCTATTTCTCTCTTTCTATAATTCTAGTAAGACCACCTGAGAGGACAATCAGCATTGATACCCTTGGTATGAATGTCCTCCAAGACATTAGGGTTTAAAAAGCCCCCAGCAGCCTCTGCAGTGACTGCACCATGAGTCAGACAAACCAAAGCCAAATGATAAGTGATAAGTGATAAGTGGAGGTAAATGCAAATAGCATGACATGCTAATGTGTTCAAGGGTAATTGCCACGTTCACCACCTGGGATTGATCCCATTCTGTTTTATGAGGGGGAACCATTCACAAGCTGAAGGAGCTGATGGGACTCCATTTCACTCGTACGATAACATGTTACAAATAAAAACTGATGGCTTGATTGATAGTTTAGTATGTTACGTGATAACATTTCCTTACATGCAACACAGCTGATGGGAATAACAACACCTTTTGGGGGTCAGATAAACTTCCTAAAATAAAGATAATTTACTATGCATACAAAAAACATATTGTATATAGAAGGTCAGATGTACATGATTGAAAGCTATAGTGTGTAGTTTCTGTCTCTCCCATGAGGATTTTGTATGATGACAATAAAACTGTCAGCGCGTCCACGTGATACAAGCCTTCTGTGACTGAGCTCGGCCCCCCCTCCTTTACGTGGTTGCTAGTAGCTAAGGAGGATACAGAGGAATAAAAACAACCTGATGGACTCTTCAGAAGAGGTCATTGTCATTGAAGTCCTCAGACGCCCCAATCTCCTGAACACAGTTGCACAGAGACATCCAGGGAGAGTTAGTCTTAATTAGCTTTGGAGCACCTCATTTGGCCATGGTTGCAATGTACTAAACAGTTACGCACTAAAGCTTTAAGACAAAACCATTAAGGTAATATAACAGAAGCAGCCATTCTGGAAGTCTTTGCTCTGAGATCCCAGCCATATTCATCAAGGATGTTAAGCTGTGCACACATCACCCACTACTTAAAAAACATTGGCACTGCTATTCTGAAGAATTGTCCTTTTTATTTCTTTTCCTCCGAGAGCTCCTGCTGCCTTTTATTCCACTTTCAGCGTGAATGCTGTGTGTGCAGTGTTGAGTGAATCAGCAGAGCCGACACCAGTGGGGGCACATGGACGGTTTGGAAAAACAGTCTTGTGTTTCTTTATTGCTGACAATGGTAGTGCAGTATCTAGCCTCAGTGCTCCGGTGGACCACAGAAGCGTCTGGAGCTTTAGTAATGAAAAGCTTAGCCAGTCCAAACGCCCTCAGCAGCGTCCCCTCGTAACCCGTCCTCCCACATGGACTTCCTCCACTCTCGCTGAGTCATCCTGCGTTGATTGTTAGCTTCCAGTGCACTGACATGACAGGGATTTCTACATCTTACATCACATCTGTTTATCTTTTCATTTCTTCATTAACAGACACGCTCTGTCTCTGACATACTTTTTTACTGTTGATCCTTTTCCGTGACATAACACGTGGAGAAGGGAGGCTGTTTGGTGTGGAGAGTCTAGTCCTTTATTGTACTCATCATTTTTAAGCAGACATTAAGCACAGAACCTGCTGTATGACCTGCACAAAACACTATAATAATCTAGTCCAGTAGTAAAAAGGGGGCCCAGTGGGGGCTGGGCCTGGAATCTGATTGGTCCGCCTTGGAGCCCCCATACAGTCAGAAGATGAAAGGACCGACCAGTTCCATTGGGGCCCCCTGGACTGAAGCTGCTGTATTGATTGACTGTTGACATTCTTATTGGAAAGTCAATCAAACAATTATTAAGAAACACAAAATGACCTCAAAGACACAAAATAATGAGGCACAAAGAGATGGAAAACAACCACAAAGAGATGGAAAATGACCACAAAGAGATGGAAAACAACCACCAAGAGATGGAAAACAACCACAAAGAGATGGAAAATGACCACCAAGAGATGGAAAACGACCACAAAGAGATGGAAAACAACCACAAAGAGATGGAAAACAACCACAAAGAGATGGAAAACGACCACAAAGAGATGGAAAACGATCACAAAGAGATGGAAAATGACCACCAAGAGATGGAAAACAACCACCAAGAGATGGAAAACAACCACCAAGAGATGGAAAACAACCACAAAGAGATGGAAAATGACCACAAAGAGATGGAAAACAACCACCAAGAGATGGAAAACAACCACAAAGAGATGGAAAACAACCACCAAGAGATGGAAAACGATCACAAAGAGATGGAAAACAACCACCAAGAGAGGGAAAACAATCACAAAGAGATGGAAAATGACCACCAAGAGATGGAAAACAACCACCAAGAGAGGGAAAACGACCACAAAGAGATGGAAAACAACCACAAAGAGATGGAAAATGACCACCAAGAGATGGAAAACGACCACCAAGAGATGGAAAACAACCACCAAGAGATGGAAAACAACCACCAAGAGATGGAAAACAACCACCAAGAGATGGAAAACAACCACCAAGAGATGGAAAACGATCACAAAGAGATGGAAAACGATCACAACGGATGGAAAACAACCACCAAGAGATGGAAAACGATGCGTAGATGCTTTAGATGTGAGCATAACCCAATTTTACTCACGTGCCCCCCCTCTTTAAAACTGTGCCAAGTTTGGCCCCTCTATTGAAAGGTTTCCAAGCCTTATTGTTGTCTAATGCTAGAAATAGACGAGTGACACATCAGTGAGTGTGACAATGAGTACATCTGTTTGAGAGGTCACAGTAATGGTGTCACAGTCGTTCTGATTTTCTCCTGCCTTTCATTTATGGACCGTTTTTAGAAGGTTTTCATTTCTTGCCTGCACAACTCACGTCTGGTCTTCAATTTCTTTTCAATTGTTTTCCTGGTTGGTGCAGAAGCTATCAGCTGATGGTTAGCCAGACAGCAGAAACCTACTTCACCTTTCACTTTCAACCCACTTCTAACAGTTTTATATTTTTAAATCAAAGGAAAGGTTGATTTCTTTGGGCATTGTAGATCTTTACTTGACAGCTGGATGCATGAACGAGGAATGACATGCAGCAAAGGGCCGGAGGTCAGAGTTGAACCCAGGCCCGCTGCGTCGAGGAGTAAACCTCTATGTATGGGTGCCCGGTCTACCATCTGAGCTACCTGGGCGCCCAAACCAAAGGAAAGTTAACTAAGACTTTCCTCTTCAGCAGCATCCGATTTGAATGGAGCTTGCACTGTGGTAGAAGCACAGACAGAATGAGTCTAAGCTTTCAGTGTCCGGTTAACAGTAGTCCAGCTAGTGGGGAGGTCTTCCACTGGTTTCTACTAACTGCATTTTCGCTGTCTCTTGACAAAATGAAGTCCACTTTAACCTCCGCCCCCTTCCATCAGAGAAGAATCTAAAACAGTGAGGATTTAGAGCCAGGCAGTGGCAGTGGTTTGTTGTTGTATAGCACAGACAGCAGGGTGGAATAAAGCCCCCCAGTAGAGCTGGGGGTCACACCACGTCCTGTCAACCAGGTGAGAAAACAAAGGATCACATAACTCACATGAGTTAGTGACTGTGAAACATGGGGAACAGCCTTGTGTACAAGTACACATTTTCTGCTATTTTCAGACCGTCACAGTCGTTACTTTCCTGTCCAACCCCCGCGTCTTTCATATAGCCAATGCCCCTGCGCCTTAGGGCGTGCTGGTCCTACAGGGAGGTGTGTTCAGGTGATACAGGTATATTTATATAATGTAGGTACATAGTACATGTATATTTATGTAATGCAGGTATGTAATACAGGTATATTTAGATAATGCGGGTATATAATACAGGTAAATAATACAGGTATATTTATATAATGCAGGTATATAATACAAGTATATTTATATATTACAGGTATATAATACAGGTATATTTATATAATGCAGGTATATAATACAAGTATATTTATATAATACAGGTATATAATACAAGTATATTTATATATTACAGGTATATAATACAGGTATATTTATACAATGCAGGTATATAATACAGGTATATTTATACAATGCAGGTATATAATACAAGCATATTTATATAATACAGGTATATAATACAGGTATATTTATACAATGCAGGTATATAATACAAGTATATTTATATAATACAGGTATATTTATACAATGCAGGTATATAATACAGGTATATTTATACAATGCAGGTATATAATACAAGTATATTTATATAATACAGTTATATTTATACAATGCAGGTATATAATACAGGTATATTTATACAATGCAGGTATATAATACAGGTATATTTATATAATGCAGGTATATAATACAGGTATATTTATATAATGCAGGTATATAATACAGGTATATTTATATAATGCAGGTATATAATGCAGGGGTATTCAGGGAGAATGTATGGGGAAAAGAATGTGTTTTTTTGAACATTAAAGCATGTCAAGATGTTTACTAGAAACCCAAAATAAAAGTATGGACCTGAAAATGAGCATGAGACCTTTAAGTACAATACTTTCAAAGTACTTAGTTCCCTTCCCCTACTGAGGTTTCCGTGGGGACACTTGAGGTTTGGCTTTACTGTAGTTCCTTATTCTCGTTTCCTTTTTTTAGGCCAGACGAAACAGTGTATCTCCAATGTTTGATAAGACATAAACAGTATGTTATGTCTTGTAATCATAACACTAGAGTCTGAACCTCAACTGTCCCTAATGCCTCCCGTCTAGAGAGAGTTCAGGGCGGAACCAGACCGAGCAGAGACCAACAGAGGTGTCTGATAAGACTCGGAGGAGTCAGCAGAATGTCAGCCACACAGACAGGCAGGCAGGCAGGCAGGCAGGCAGGCAGGCAGGCAGGCAGGCAGGCAGGCAGACAGGCAGACAGGCAGGCAGGCAGACAGACGGGCAGACAGACAGAAAGACGGGCAGACAGACGGGCAGACAGACAGGGAGGCAGGCAGGCAGGCAGGCAGGCACACAGACAGACAGGCAGACAGACGGGCAGACAGACAGGCAGGCAGGCAGGCAGGCAGGCAGGCAGACAGACAGACAGGCAGACAGACGGGCAGACAGACAGGCAGGCAGGCAGGCAGACAGGCAGGCAACCAGAGGAGGCAGCACTTCAAAAACCTCTGAGTCATCGCCTGGCTTCCTCCTTTCACCAGCACCAACACCACTTCTCACTGACAGCACATGCACACATCCAGCTGCTAGGAGTCAGGCAGCAGCCATGCTGTACACACGGGGTGGAGAGGACGGACGGACGGACGGGGGGGGGTTGACGGAGCATGTATGTAGTGTTCTTTAGAGCTGTGCTCATATGTGGAAGAGAAAGTGCAAGCTTGAATTTAAATCCGAACCGGGGTCAAAACCTTTCTGTCCTCAAGAAGACATACTCAAGAATATACAGAACAGAGGGTTTTAATGGTGATGATGATTGACCATATACATGCACTAAATGGAGAGATGTCAGAGTAAGGGGTGTTCATTAAGGCACCCCGAGCAACTGGGGGGGGTACAACAACAGGTGAAACTCTCCAGCTACCAGTCCTCACATACATTGACTGCTGCTGTAGAAGAGTGCTGTTGTGTGCGTTGGGGGGTTGGGGGTGGATGGCTGCATCATAAAACACGGGGCTTTCAAGAGGGGGAGCTTGGGTCAGGCAGCACCAACCCCTGACTACAGAGTCTCACTGTTTGCCATGCTAGTGGCTCTGGGAATCATAGCGTCAGACGTCTTGGATCGATTGCCAGGAAAAGGAGTCTGGTGATCCCCTACTTTTCTTTAGCACCAACAGCCCATCAGCCTCGGGGGCACTTTGTGTTGAGTGCAACTTAGAAAATGTTTGCATTGTAACACGCGAACAGAAGAGAAAACGAAAATGGTGAAGATGGTAAACACCACACCTGGGAACTGTTGGTCTGTAGACCCGCATGCTGTTCCTCGTCATCGTTTGTCTTCCTCTGCATTACTCATGCCCCAGAGGAGGAAGGCTTTCATGTACATACCAACATGTTTCTTTAAAGAATTCTTTCCTCCATTTCTGATCCAACAACGTCAGGAGAATCTCAACGCTGATGGCTGAAAAAATGACCTTAGTCTTGTTTGGCTATGAGGCCTCATGGTTGATCCGTTGCTTAATTCAGATGTATTATATGTCAACTTTCTGTCCTGTTAACTACCACATGAAACCAAAATCATTTGAAAACCCTGAACACCACATTAATCTCTCTACTACAAAGTAGTTTTACTATCAGGGTGACAGAAGTTGCAGTAGACAGCCCTTCCACACATTGCAGTCCCTAAAAAACAACCATTCTTCTTAGTGAGTCCACACACTAGAAAGATTATTTAAATATAGTTTGTTTTGTTAGTGCTGGTAAGAAAACTGTCACAATTGCATCCATGAATCCACCATGAGCCTTTGTCCATCACTTGTCATCTGTGTTGGATTTCCCAACAAACCAGAACATGTGAAGGAGAGGCGGGTGCATTTACATTCACAGGATTGGGTTAGGGTCAGGCTGTTTTTTCAGTCAAATAGTATCCGAGTGAGCAGCTGATGTAATGTCAGACTACGACAGATCGTGTAAGTCCCCCATCAGCAGCCAGGACACCCTAGATCCTCAGCTGTCTCGGCTGCTGTCGGCTCAAAACGCCCCAATTAAAGGATGAACATCATCTGTGGTTCATAGGCAATGCATGTGCAAAGCATTTAGAAAATCTAACCACTCACTTTTCTTATAAAACAGGACAGAAGGGATTGTTGTGTGAGAGCACATGTTGTGTTCGGAGGAAAGGGAGAGACAGAGGCAGGCAGCTGGACTCGTAGGGGTTCCCCAAAGCAATTCCTCTTTCTAAAAATAGCTGCAGCACTGCCAACCTGGACACGGGAAATACATCCGAATCCGAGACATGCATTCAAATGAAGAGAGAGGGAGGGAAAGAGAAGGTGGCCAGTGATTAGGTCTAGTTGGCATGTTGTTGAATCCTTCTAAAGAAACTAATGCTAACGCAATGTTTGATGGCCATAAAATTAGAAATACCCTGAACCCAAGAAAGACCCGAAAGAAATGATCCTAAACAGACTCTAGCATTCTGCTTTGCAGGTGTTGCCTAAACAACACGTCACTCTTTTCTTATCTCTGACCCAGATGTTAGGAAAGCAGGGATGGATACAAAGACCTGGTTCTATGTGAGAGTCGGAGTCAGCGAGGTCGCCCGCTACTGTGTTCATGTCTGTGTTGTCGAGGGGGCAACAGAAAAGCAGAATAAAGAGAGGACTAAATGCTCCCCTAATCCAGCAGTGAATGAGAGCGGCTCGCTGCAGCACTTCTTTTATGCTCTGTTGATTCCACAGAGGGATCAACCCGACGCTGAGCCAGCAGCCAGCGCTCCCTCTCCGACCCCGCTGCACCGCGACCACTAAGGATTACCTCATTTTATGTGTGTTAACCCCATAAGCCTACCGGCAACTACCGCTGCCGAGCGGACAGAGGGCTTTTAGGTGACGTAACGCACCCCCTGTCGGCCATGACGGAGGACTCCACTCTTCTTCTACAGCTCAAAGAACGTTTTTAATGGTGCCTCTGGCTGGGAACAGCTTAATATAATCAGTCTTTGAGTAATACTGGCATGTTGAACTGTGAACATAGTGTACCAAAAAATAAGAGACATGTTAGTCAGGGGATCCTTTTGGGAAGTTGTAACCCAAAACGTTTCGAACGGCTCAAAGCTGTTTTAATACAACTGCTACTACGTCACAGTGTAAGTCAGTAGAGACTAAATGCTGTGAAATGAGTACAGGGTTTAGTGATGGCACGCAAAATGACTTCAGAAGACGCCGTTTGGTGATGCCAGGCAGTTTGAACTATGTTTTCATTTAAGGAACATCCAGTCACCTCGTGGCTCCGCTGGTTTTGAATGCCACTAGTTCTCACTTCTTCAGTGGTGCGGGTGCTTCACTGAGTCTGTTTCCATTGCACTTGCTTCTATTGATACACCAATGTTTCACACATTGGCTTCTGTGGTGCATGAAAACACACTTCCTGTCAACCCCCTGAAGGCATAGTTACAGAAAATGATCTTGGCAAGTTACAGTTTTATCCTTTAGCAACAGATTTTAACTTTTCAACCTCTGTAGAATTACTAACACAAATCCAAATGTTATGACAGGTCTTTTTTTTCAAATTTCTATTTTTATATAGAGAAAAAACATGTAAATGTAACATTCATGAACAGTTACAAACAACACACTGGGACACAGGAACGCATCCCGGGACCACAAAGTCTCAGAGAGGAAAAACGGGAGGGAGGGAGATGAAAACATGCAGAAACAGACACACGCGCACGCGCACGCGCACACGCACACGCACACACACACACACACACACACACACACACACACACACACACACACACACACACACACACACACACACACACACACACACACACACACACACAAACAGAAGAAAAGGCTACAGTATTGCCTTCAAGTCTTCCCCGGGGCTCCACCCACACGAGCCGTCGATGTTCCATGTACGTGACATCCAAAAAACAGAGTCCATGAACGGACAGATAAATTAGGTGGTGGCTTCCAACGGGTTGCAATCATCCTCTTAGCAGCTGGAAGTCCAGCAAACACAGCAATGGCAGCAACAGCAATTCTGGAACGTTAGACCATGCGTCATGCCAGTCGAGAGCGAGGCCTGGGAAATCGCGTGTCCAGATCCTCTATGTAGGAAGGTCAGAGAGGCCAGATATCACCAAGAACTGATGATGTCTGGATACCATACCACAGGTTTTAGGCTCCACAGTGAATAACCTCTGAATAAGATGGACGGTAAAGGCCGGGGGACACAGTGGGCCTTGACTAAATGCATTTTGTAAGTCAGAAAAAACGTCTTTTAGTCAATGAAGTCCCCTTTGTTCCCACTGAGGAGCCCCCCTCCGTCATTGGCCTCCCACCAATCAGGAGTGCTGTATTATTGAATATTGGGGAAAAGTGTGCCGGTTCCAAGCTATGTGGCAGTTTGTGTCTGCTAATAAGATAACGGGGCCAACGCGTAGCTGGCACTGTTTGTTCCAAATCTTGTCAAAGAGCAGGTCCTGGAGTGACCACGGCTCTGTCAGAGCTCTCTCTAAGGTACGCCAGCAGACACACACATCTGGGTTAAACCAGGTGAGGAGGGCTCTTAACACAAAGGACCAGAAATGGTGAAGTTCTGAGCTGAGAGGCCACCATCCTCTCTCCTCGTCGCGGCTGCTTGCCTGTCCAGATAAATTCAGATCCCGCTGACTGTAATTTACGCCAACAGCAGCAGGAGGGGAGAGATTAGCATAGAGCTCACAGAATGCATCCTGGGTAAAACATTCCTTTGAACCACTGAGACACGGGCTTGAATCTACATCGGGAGACCCATCCTTTTTTCCATATCCTTCAAAACACTGATCAGAGCAACAGAAAAGTTATGTTTAATAATCTCAATGCCTAAGTGTTTACACTGCTTAACAACGGGGATGTCACCCGAGATGGTTGAGTCATTTAAAAATTTTATTTTTTTAAATGAAGCAGAGCAGACTGGCACCAGGAGGTCTTGTTTCTGAGTCGAGCCTTCCCCTTCATGAAATAACAGTTGATTGTAAAATGTCATGCCATGTCAATGAATCATCTTATAGCATGCTTTTAAAAAAATATAAAAACCCTATTAGATCAACAACTAATGCACTTCTACAGCTGCTGTAAATATGATGATTGGTAAATAAAGATCTTCATGGATCGTGGTGGATCTGAGACGGACCTTTTATACTGTGTAACACAGCGCTCACCAACCCAAAGCATCACCGTGGAGTCACGCCCAGCAACATCAGTCTGACGGCCTGTTGCCAGGGCGATGCCAAGGGGGCGGAGTCTGGGGAAAAGGACCGTGACAACACAGAGAGAAAAGCAGCTTACATAATTACCGTACTATCTGCTCTTCATCTTTTTTATTGCCTCAATGTTCTTTCTCTCTTTTATTGTTCCTTCCTTCCTCTTTCTATTCCCCTGTCCCTCTCACATATCTCCTTTTTACCTTTCCTTGCACTCTTCTTTCCTTCCTTCCTCTTTACTTAACTATCTTCAACATTTTGTCCTTCCCCATCTTCACCTTCCATCCTCCCTTTCCTACTCCGCTTCTCACCTTCTTTCCTCCGTTTTCTCCCCCCTCCTTTCACTTTCCCTTTTTACAATCCCACTTTCTTTCCTCCTTAACCCCCTCCTCCCATCCTATCGTCTTCCTTGTCACCTCAAATCTCCTTCACTCCTTCACATATTCTTGTTCCCTTCCTCCTGCTCCCCTCCTTGTTACTTTACATCCTCTGTCCGCCCGTCCTAGTGTCCTCCCTCATCCCTCTCTGGCTGTGGAGGACAGCCAGCCAGCCATCAGGATGATGTATCCTAGCAACAGTGACATCCCGCCCATTCAGCATCAGGATGATGGAGAGGAGAGAGACTGGGATAGAAGGAATGGGTAGAGGAGCGAGGAAGGGTAACACCCCACGCTCATACCAGACTTTTTTTTTTAAATAACTGAACAGGTTACGGTACAAATTGTCCATAATTTGCATAGGTTGGATGAGACATCTAAAGACCTAGTCCGTCCTGATGGAAGCTTCTGGAACTCAACATGGAAAAGATGTTAAGTAGAGCTGCAAAGACGAATCCATTATTTGTCTACTATTAAATGAGTTGTCAGCTACTTTGATTCAAATTCTCTGACTCCAGCTTCTTAAATGGAAATATGTTCTAGCGTCTTCTCTCCTCTGTGTCATTCAACTGGAAATCTTTGAGTTGTGGACAAAACGAGACATTTGAGGAAGTCATCTTGGGCTTTGGGAAACACTGATCTACATGTTTCACCATTTTATAGAAAAAGAGTTCATTGATTAATCCTAATATCCACCTAGTCCTGGGTCTTCCCCTAGACCTCCTCCCAGCTGGACGTCCCTCCACCTAGTCCTGGGTCTTCCCCTAGACCTCCTCCCAGCTGGACGTCCCTCCACCTAGTCCTGTGTCTTCCCGAGGCTTCCTTCCAGCTGGACTTCCCTCCACCTAGTCCTGGGTCTTCCCCTAGACCTCCTCCCAGCTGGACATCCCTCCACCTAGTCCTGGGTCTTCCCCTAGACCTCCTCCCAGCTGGACGTCCCTCCACCTAGTACTGTGTCTTCCCCTAGGCCTCCTCCTATTTGGATGGCAACGGTTTTCCAGAACCACCTTGGTGCCGACTCCGAGTCCTTCTCCACGTCTTCTCCGAACTTCTCTGTGTCTTTTCCATGTCTTTTCCATGTCTTCTCCGTGTCTTCTCCATGTTGCCTCCATGTTGTCTCTATGTCTTCTCCATCTCTTCTCCATTGCTTCTCCATGTAGTCTCCATGTCGTCTCCATGTCTTCTTCATGTCGTCTCCAGGTTGTCTCCATGTCGTCTCCAGGTCTTCTCCATGTTGTCTCCAGGTCTTCACAAGTCGTCTCCATGCCGTCTTAATGCCGTCTCCATGTCGTCTCC
>NW_023265587.1:956267-959094 GCF_013103735.1 Etheostoma cragini
TTCTTCACAAGTTGTCTCCATGCCGTCTTAATGCCGTCTCCATTTCGTCTCCATGTCGTCTCCAGGTCTTCTCCATGTTGTCTCCAGTTCTTCACAAGTTGTCTCCATGCCGTCTCCAAGTCTTCTCCCCCACCCCTTGCTTTGCCTCTTTCACAGCAGAGTCTGCAGCCTTTTTTCCTTTACTCCTGACCCAATAAAACTTTACACAATGAAAGTCTACATGAAAAGTAAATCATTTTGCATAATTTGAATATGCAAATGCTATACTAATTGAAAATGCCCCAAATACACCCTAATTGGCTTATTTTTGTCTTTACTCCTATCACAATCAAACCTCACACAGTGAAAGTATACATAAGTAGTATCTTGTAATACAAAAATGTATGTAGTTAGTTTCTTTGAAAAATCTATTTTAAATATGAAAATGAGCTCAACACTAGGCCTAATTGACTTATGGATAGAAGCTATGAAGTCACAAGTAGAAAAACCTGCTGATCTGAAGGCACAGGAGCTGTCTTTGGCCCCAGAACCAAAGAGAGCGACAAAAGCCAGACGGATAGGGTGCCCAACGCACACAAAGGAGTTACTCGGAGTTACTAATCTCCTCTTTACCCCGGGCCGTTTTAGACCGGGACTCTATGTCTCGTCTGTTTAGCAAAGGAAATGAAATGGCACTGAAAAAGTGAAGAATGACACAAGCTTTCTGGAACAAGCTAAGGTGTGCAGCACAGGGAAATGTGGGAAAAGGCATCATCATGGCAGCAGGTGTAGCTCTAGTACCACTGTATGGGGGCGAAAAGGATGGACCACTGGACATGATGAGGTGGAGTAACTCAAACTCTCCCTCCAACGTCAACAGCTGCAAAGTTCCATGGTCTGCAGGTCTTCTACCAAATGATGGAGTGGAAAAGGGGGGAAGTGAAAGTATGGACCCAAAAGACTGGGGGGGTGCATGTTTTGGATGGAAGATTTATGCCAATAACAACCAATCAGAAATACTAGATGTAGTCTGCTGTAGTTGTAAGAAGGACTGCAGCACAAAGACATGCAAAACACCTGGAGTCCCTCACACTGGCGTTGGTGCAGGATGTCGCGGTTCTGGCTGCACCCGCTCCCAGCTGCACCCACTCCCAGCTGCCTGGTTCATCAGATGAACATGAGGGGAAGAACAAACCAGGAACTGATATGGGGGGGGGGGGGGGGGGGGGGGGGGGGGGGGCAGAACCAAGAGCCACAGAGATGGGGTCGAGGATCCAGGCTGGATTTAAAAAAAACAAAAACAAAACATATAATAAAATAAAATGAAATTAAAAACACCAACTCCTGTTGTTGCCACCTTGACGTGGTGAGGTGACCCTGAGGACTACCCCGGCGGGGGTTCTACCCCAGGCCAGGCAGCTTTCAGGTTGGAGGCATTGGCACCACCTGTTGGCAGAAGGATGGTTGGATGTAGATGTATTTGTTATACATATTCATTAAGTATGGAACTCATGTTCATATTCAAAATCCTTTCTAATGAAACTTTTAATACAAAACAAATATGTTGTTGTAAAGTACAGCACTTGAGTAGATGTACTTCGTTCCATTGCACCACTGCTTGATGGATGTCTCCAATCTATCCGAGGATAATATCGCCATTGCAGTCGTTTGACCTCACAGACACTTTTTATTTTAGTAAGTTGCATGATGATACCTCGTTCATGTTTTGGTTTAGATCCAGGGGTCAAACCTATGGCCCGTGGGCCATAACCGGATCGCCAAAGGGAAAAATCAGGCGCACAGGATGACTTTGCAAAGTCTGAAAATTGCAGAGAAGTAACTTATTACAATTGCAATTGTACTACTTTAATCTCAGAGTACACCCAGGTTCCTTTTCTGTAATTGTACGACTTTAATCTTAGAAACTGTGAGTAGAGGGATGGCCTTCCAACGCTGGCTGCGTTTGCCACCATCAAGCGGACAAGAGACTCTGTGGCGGACACGGTTTCTGATCTTTCTGGGGTGGGTCACTGGTCTCACCCACTGGAGACCAAATTAGGGGACGTGGCCCATGGACTACAATGAGTTTGACACCGCGGTCTAGATTGTGTCCATGTTAGAAAACTACACCTAAAATTGTAATGGACAGATCCCCCCCCCCCTCCATTCAATACCAGTGAATACAGAATAAACATGAAATGCAAAACACAGCTGATAAATTCCATCAAACAGACAGAAGACCACAGTATCTCATTTGATTTTATTCTGCGTTGTTACATGTGACCATAAACTTCCAGAAAGGTATAGTTGCCATGGTTACAGTAAATATATTCACGTACTCAGATAGGAAAAGGGAGGGGCAGTTGACATTGACAGTGTGCACAAGTTGAGACAGTTGCTAATGTGTGACGTCAAGTAACACGAGCGGGATAAAACCAACTTGGAGTGTTCAAATCAACATGAAAAAACGTTACCGCGAAAAGAGAGCAGTGATGTAATGCTACGGTCAGAGAAAAATGAAAACATACAAAAGAGGAATAAATAAAATGTCTCATTTTACAGATACAGCAACAACAACAGACAGCAGAGATGTTGTATTTCCCTCTGAATTTGGTGTGTGAGAGAGCGAGAGAGAGAGAGAGAGAGGGACAAGGACGACATTGGAGAGGGGTGGTTGGTCTCTCTCTCCCTCTCTCTCTCTCTCTCTCTCTCTCTCTCCTGTGGCAGGACTCAGCATCCGGATAACCTACGGGTGAGTTACTATGGCGACGCTTTAGGAGGGGAGGCAGGAGCAAGGCAGGGTGGTGAGCTTTGGAGCCGGAGTCAGACTCGTTTCTAAGGCATCGTA
>NW_023265587.1:959104-966093 GCF_013103735.1 Etheostoma cragini
ATTCCAGATCATTCCCATCAGTTTTAGTTCAGTCTGAGACATGGCGACGTTGTATGCTCCACACTAAAGCCCCACCCCCATCCCCACATCCCTGCCGACCTCTGCCAAACCCCCCGTCCACCCACTCCCCAGTCCGACTCTAGAAGGCACTGGTATGTACTTATCTCTCCACATTCTAAAACATGGACTCTGTTAAAGATGAGCAATCGAGGCAATGAGGATACACAAAAAAACACGTACTGATACACACGGGCCAGCCGGGTAACTTACGGGGGTACAGCTGGATCCTGATGCCACCAGTCTTCCTTTAACCCTGTGTTAGCACGACAACGATTTCATCGCTCAACAGTCTGCTGATGGCGGAGGCAATCACATATGTAAACGTCCACAAGGCTAACATCATGACAGGCCAAGAGATGTACAAAAAACTAGCTTCAGACATGCTCCATAAGTGGACTGGATCGTTTGAACTGCCCCGATTAACTTCCATCCTAGGAGAAAACCCTGAGGGTCTGTGGCTTCTGATGTCCTGCCTTCCTCCTTGGTGGATGCACAAAACTAATACAGGAGTTTTTGTCAGTATATGAAATACTGGAGATTTGTTTTCCTGTGTAATAGAGCTAAATCCCTCCCTTATACATTGTCAGGGTATTATGTCCACCATTTCTCACAGACTTCTTTAGTGTAATATCCATGTTTCCAAAGAGGAAGGCACCAGATAAGAACCACGACGTATTCGGCATTCGGATAAATGTGTGAATTTAATTGTGTACCCCCACTAATCTGTATTTTTTACGCCCATGTACATGTGTATCTACAGAGCAGTGGACAAAAAGACACACAAGGTTGAAAAGACTGGCTTGTGCACAGAGGGCGGGGGTCTCCGTACGGTGAACCTCGGGTTGGAACGCCATGCGCTACCGGATGTGGACACAGTGAACGGGGTCGACTCCTACTCTACACACCGAGTTTGGCTGGTACTGGCGTACGTCTGGAATGGTTTACTGTGGTGATAGTAGTCATTAGAAAAGTCTATCTCCTCGTCCCACTAGGAGCTTCCTACAGTGTCTATTCTAGGTTCCTGGTTCATATCTGATGCACAAAAGCACTGAAAACAAACAGGTTTTTCTCTTCTGGTGGTCTGGAGTCCGTTTTTATGTTTGGGGACCATTCGTTCCGACAACTTTTAGATTTTGTCTATATCATTGCACAACTTAACTCTTAAATGTAAACAACTCATTAAAGGAATAGTGTAGATTAGATTCCCTCCCTCTTACCAGTAAATATAAAGCTAAAGCTAGCAGCCACTTAGCTTAGCATAGTGACGCTAAGCAGAACCAGCACGTAGACAGAATTAACACCGTGTATCTAATTTATTAATCCATAACAACAACCAAAGTGCAAAAATGAAAAGTTGTTGTTTTATTAGCCTTCTTGAAGTCAGCGTGGACAGGTAATGTAGGCCAGTGTCCGTGGTAGGCCGATCCTGAAACCAGGGCGGGGGTCCCTGAAGTCCAACTCAGACCACCTCAGAGCAGAAATGTAAAAGTATTTGGATGCTCACTTGAGTGCAAGTTGAAATGATGAAAAACTGTATCAACACAAATATGTGAGGTTTCCAGTGCATTTGTGCCTGAACACAGAATCCTGTACACGGGGCTAAGGTCCCGATCCCCCGCCTGTACACGCTACTACGCTGTATGATGACAGTCTTCTGCAAATGCAAAAGGTGACGTTGTATTTATAGCATAAATGATAGCTTCTGTTCTTTCCACCTTATCCCTCGTCTTCCTCGTCCATTTCCACAGCCGTTATCAACATATGTGATAATACAAAAATAAAAGTCACATAGATTGGACCACTTTGTTTTTCTCTCCCTTTTCACTGCTTTTCATTCACAGCAGACCCATATTCACAAAGAAACAAAACGATTAAAAACATGGAAATTAAAGGTTTTTTTGTATTTATTATTCTTTTTTTTTTTTTTAAATCTGTTACCATCTGAGCCGTGGTACTCGTCTCCAGGTTAAAAGCTCCTCAGTCGTTTGGGGTGAAATGTGAATCACAGAGTGCTTTAACTCCATCAGAAAAAAGGAAAACCATCAACAGCTAAAAATGGCTGCTGCCTTTGCCTTTGACATCAAGGCAAAGCAACAAGCTCCAGGGTGGCAGTGGAGACTTCGTCACAGCAACATCTGCCCTCCATGGCTGCTCCTCTTCGCTTTGAAATCTCTGGATCTCCCCAGAGATTGGAATGGACCGTTAAATACAAACACGTTAAAAAAGTCTCTTTTTGTGTGGAAGTCTCCTCGTTTCTGGACAGGTGTAGTCGCATTTAATAAAGACAGAGGAGAAGACAGTTGGGGTCACTTGTTTTCAGAGGTCAAAGTTCACGTCTTTCTTTAGGACCTCCACTGTGACGCCTAATGCGTGTGCGTGTGTGTGTGTGTGTGTGTGAGTGGGCTATGACTGCTACTTGAAGACATAGTTGATCAGGACCTGAAGGAGGATGAGGAAAACAATGATGACGTAGTCCCGCTGTTGGAGGAAAGAGCTGCCCTCCACGCGGCCCGCCGCACGACTCCGCAGCACGCTGATGCTCCTGCACGCGCGCACACACACACACACACACACACACACACACACACACACACACACACACACACACACACACACACACACACACACACAGAGTTATGTGTCAGTGCTCCAAAGGGAGGCGTCCCAGCCCTCTCCCGGCCTGACCCTCGCCCCTCTCACCTGTTGATGTCCTCCTGCGTCCGCTTTATGGATTCTATGGCACTTTGAAGTTCACTGAGGTCGGTTCCCTTCTTCCTCAGCCGGCTGGTATGCTTGCTCTTGTGTCCTGCAACAGAGTGGGTTACACACCGTTCACCACATTCCATTAGATACTATTTAAGGACCTTTCTAAGGACACACAGAATGCCGTTTCTTCTGGTTTTCAGGTGACCGGAGGCGTCAGGTGGTTTGTTACACACCGCCGTCTGGGGCCAGTCCTTCAAAGGGTTCTCAAGGTGGATTCCAGGAAGGAAATGTAATAAAACTGGTCAAATAATACATTTTGTATCATTTAGTGTAAATACTTTTGTTTATATTTTGCACTTGACTTGTGTAACCGTGGTATAGTGAAGTCAAAATAAAATTAAAAAAATAGTGCATGTATAGGTACTGAGCATGTGTGTTTAGTTCAGGCCTGTGTGTAATGTGTGTAATTACAACAGAGTGTATATTGTAATTGTAACGTGGGACTAATAAAGTTAATTATTTTTGTAAGTGCTTCCCGGCTGTATATAACAACAACTTCTAGTAATATAATAAAGTGTGCTGTTTATGGACTCATCTCAGCCTCAGAAGGTCCTTTGGTGTTTAGTAAAGGTTTAATACCCGTCCAGGTGACATATAACCAGTGTTTCTACAACCGGTCAACATGTGTGTAGGGCCTGCTTCACACTTAAATATAGAGATGGCTGTTAAAACAACTTCATATTTAAAACCAAATTTATCCCACTTTTTACAGAGAAGTTCATTTGACCCGCTTCTAGAGCTGTGTGTCTGTAATAATAACACGGTACAGTATGTGTGTTATTCAGACTATATTCTGTGGGTCAACATAACCAATCGTTATTCTTTTAAACCATAGAAAGGCAGATTGACCAGATTAACTCATGTTAGCCTTTGTGCGTGTGTGTTGGTGTGTGTGTGTGTGTGTGTGTGTGTGTGACTCACGTTCGCTGCCAGACGAGTCTTGGCGGTCGGGTTCGGGTGAAGAGCAGCCACTCTCTGGGCTCTTGGGCTTGTCGCTCTTGTGTTTCCTCTTTGGCACCGTCACCTACACACACACACACACACACACACACACACACACAAAGAGAAACAGGTCAAGCAAACAGGGTGCACATGACAGGTCCAACCAAATAAGAGCACATCCAAACATTCCTTAGCATCCGCACAGTGTAAAGGCTCAAGAATAGAAAATAATGGTTTACCCCCCCCCCCCCCCCCCCCCCCCCCCCCCCCCCCCCCCCCGGCCCACTTCCACACACCCCAGCACAAACATGCTAGTTGGCATTGGCGTGTCAATGACTGTGCAAGGCATGCTGTTCAGTCACATCCATTAGAATCACTCAACGACACACGACCAGTGTCTAAAATAACACAAACCTGCCAAGAGAGGCCTATTTAAACAACTCAGTCCAACAGGATTATTATCTTAATCCTACATGCTTTATTGAATGTGATGCATATTTTCAGGCCTGGTCTTTGTCAGGCGGAACAGGTCTGAAGGTTGATTTAATGATGAATACATTGGTATTCAGTAGTGTTGTTAGTGGACCCAGGTCCACATTTGACATGTTAGTGCAAAGTGTTTGAATTCTACATATTGTGCTGTATATATGCGTAGTGACTGCCCTCTACTGGTTGAAACCCGGCTACTGTGGCTGAGTTTGGATTTTGGCTGAGCTGGTGCTGGGTTTACATTTAGCCCAATGTCAAAGGGCACCCGAATAGCTCAAATGGTAAAGAGGGCGCCCACATGTAGAGGTTTACTCCTCAACAAGTTCAACTACGACCTACAACCCTCGGCTGCATGTCATCCCCCCCCTCTCCTTTCATTGTAAAACAGACAGCATTTGGCTAAGACCACCTTTTTTCAAATGTGATTTTTGAATTTTCAGGGTGGAGGCTTTTTTTTGTGGTGGTGGTGGTACTTCAAAAGCTGAACCAAAGACAAAAAGAAGTTCCCAAAGAAAGACTTGACCAGCTTTGGCACTTGGCAGGTGGTTACTTTGAACACAGGAGCAGCCGTTACACTGCACTGCACCGCTAGCTTCTCCACATGGCATGAACAAGGTGCAGCTCAGCAGAGGCCGAGGCTCGGCAGAGGTCGAGGAACGGCAGAGGCCGAGGCTCGGCAGAGGTCGAGGAACGGCAGAGGCCGAGGCTCGGCAGAGGCCGAGGCTCGGCAGAGGCCGAGGCTCGGCAGAGGTCGAGGCTCGGCAGAGGCCGAGCCCGAGAGTCAGCGAGCGCAAACACAACATGAAACAAACATCATGCAGACAGGTGAGGACAGGTGAAGCGTGACGAGGGCGTGGCCAGGCGTTGGTGGTGGTGGTTGCTCGGTTGATGTAATGGATGTTCTCTCTTTTAGACTTTGTATGGGAGAGAAAAAAAAATATATATATCTATATATATATAGATATATATTTCTCTGATGACATCCCAGTCTCCAAGGTGTGAATAAGTAGTAAATTACAGTGAACTGAGAGCAGCACCTGAAAACTTTCTGCAGAAGTTAACAAACTTGCTGCAGCCTCTATCCCAGACTCTGACCAGACTTAGTTTCCATTCAACTCTGTAATCTTTCACAATGCCAGAGAAAACAGGCCCGGAGCCTGTAGGAAACAACATTTTAAATATGGCCTGTGTGACCCAAAGTAGTCCTTTATGTTAAATGATCCTTTTCCTCTTGACAAGGCAAGAAAAGGCCTTCACTTTGACATAAATCCCCTCCCATACAGAGAGAACAGCAGGTGCTAGGGCAGGGAAAGAACGAAAACAGAGACAAAGAGTATGAAAAAATATGACCAAAAGAAGGAGCAGAGGCAAAGACGGCGAGGACAACACAAAGAGAAGAAGCCAAAATGAAGACGGTGCACCGGGTGCTGCGTGGAAGGTGGCTGAGGCGGCGAGCTGCTTTTTTTTTCTTTTAAATGGCGGTTTTCGAACAGGACCACCTACCTGGCATTTGCAATTGTCCCTCCGCGGCCCCTGGTTACTCAGACTAATAAGACTGCCAGAACGTACCATAGGGGTGCGGTGTCGGACCTTGGTCTGGATACAGCCGTCTTTCTCAAACTGGATCAAGTCGTTGAGCGGATCCCATGGCCTCGTGCTGGGGAGAGGGCCGAGAGGGGGACATGAGGACACATAGAGAAGGAAACCAGTGAGACAGATATGGGCGGGGCATGGGAACAAGATGACAGAGACAATGAAAGAGAGTGGATGGTAAGAGAAAGAGAGAGGAAGACAAAGAAACAAAAAGAGAATGGAGAAGTAGAGTCAGAAAACAGACAGAAGAGAAAGACATACACTGACAACATTATTATTCATTACATTCTTCCACAGAGAACTGGCCTGTCTATAATACCCGGCATCAGCCTAATAAATTTAATAGTAAGCAAGTTGTACTTCTAAGTACTTGTACATACTCTTCTTTGTTGGTAATAATGTTAAGCTCCTCTAAATGTATTTATAAATTGAAATTTTCGATTTCGATACAAACCTCAACTATTTCACACCTAGCACACCTCAGTTTCCCGGCGCTGCGAGGCTTCAGCCGGGATGAGAGCTGACAACAGCCCCGTGCGGAGAAACATCCACAGTCAGCCCCCAGCCAGCTAGCAGCCATCCACTATCATTACAGCCCTGGTCCCGGGGAACCAATCCAAAGTCAGCCCCCAGCCAGCTAGCAGCTATCCACTATCATCACAGCCCTGGTCCGGGGAACCCATCCACAGTCAGCCCCCAGCCAGCTAGCAGCCATCCACTATCATTACAGCCCTGGTCCGGGGAAACATCCACAGTCAGCTCCTAGCCAGCTAGCAACCATCCACTATCATTACAGCCCTGGTCCGGGGACACATCTACAGTCAGCCCCCACCCAGCTAGCAACCATCCACTATCATTACAGCCCTGGTCTGGGAACACATCCGCAGTCGGCCCCCAGCCAGCTAGCAGCCATCCACTATCATTACAACCCTGGTCCGGGGAACCCATCCACAGTCAGCTCCTAGCCAGCTAGCAACCATCCACTATCATTACAGCCCTGGTCTGGGGAAACATCCACAGTCAGCTCCTAGCCAGCTAGCACCCATCCACTATCATAACAACCCTGGTCCGGGGACACATCCACAGTCAGCCCCCAGCCAGCTAGCAACCATCCACTATCATTACAGCCCTGGGGAAAC
>NW_023265587.1:966193-985487 GCF_013103735.1 Etheostoma cragini
CATCCACAGTCAGCCCCCAGCCAGCTAGCAGCCATCCACTATCATTTCAGCCCCGGGGACACATCCACAGTCGGCCCCCAGCCACCTAGCAGTCATCCACTATCATTACAGCAATGGGGAAAAATCCACAGTCAGCCCCCAGCAGCGAGCAGTCATCCACTATCATTACAGCCCTGGTCCGGGGACACATCCACAGTCACCCCCCAGCCAGCTAGCAGCCATCCACTATCACTACAGCCCGGGTGCAGGGACACATCCACAGTCAGCCCCCAGCCAGCTAGCAGCCATCCACTATCACTACAGCCCTGGTGCAGGGACACATCCACAGTCAGCCCCCAGCCAGCTAGCAGCCATCCACTATCACTTCAGCTCCGGGGACACATCCACAGTCAGCCCCCAGCCACCTAGCAGTCATCCACTATCATTACAGCAATGGGGAAACATCCACAGTCAGCCCCAAGCAGCTAGCAGCCATCCACTATCATTACAGCCCTGGGAAACATCCACAGTCAGCCCCCAGCAGCGAGCAGCCATCCACTATCATTACAGCCCTGGTCCGGGGACACATCCACAGTCAGCCCCCGGCCAGCTAACAGCTATCCACTATCACTACAGCCCGGGTGCAGGGACACATCCACAGTCAGCCCCCCGGACAGCACTTAACACCGTTGCTAAGGACACTAACAGCAGTTCACTGAACCATCGGGAAACAGACCCAGGCACCGGAGTCATCGGCCACTGGTAACGTTACACCTCC
This sequence comes from Etheostoma cragini, assembly GCF_013103735.1. NCBI lineage: Eukaryota > Metazoa > Chordata > Actinopteri > Perciformes > Percidae > Etheostoma > Etheostoma cragini. Next base: position 966,951 of record NW_023265587.1, read on the forward strand.
GTTAGCAGACAAAACAGTAATAAGACACCAAAGGACTACTACTAATTTAAAGCTGTGGTAGCACTGGATCTGGACGAGAGGGATAACTCTGGGAGTTGGAAGGGGGGAGGGCGTGATTCTGCCTTCTCACTCCGCGACACAGGATCGTGGAGCTGAGTGTTGCAATTTCAGTTTGATTTCCAATATTGTTACAGCCCTACCCACGGGTGACTCAAGATTTCAAGCAGTAGATCTAAAGGAGCCAGCGGATCCGTTTCTCCAACTTGTCTACAATCTGATCTCAGACCACAAGCTCACAGGCCTTAGAGGAGTCACTCACTCGGCATATCTGTAATGCCACTCTCCGGTGATGGGGTCCTGCTCAAACAGGGCCGAGATCCACTCCTCACATTTGGCTTTCCGTTCGCGGGCAGACTTCCGCTGGGCTTCCTCCAAGATGAACTTCTCATTGGTGGCCTCGATCTGGTCCTTGTTATTGATGGCCCGGGTCACGTGCTGCCACAGTCTGAGGATTGAGAGGGAACAGAGCCATGAAGTTCTTCAAGACGCTGTAGGGGAGTAATAAAAACTGCAGAAGCAGCTTTCACACCTGAAATACTATCAATAAGCCAAAGCCCGACAAAGGTAAATGTGGCTATAGAAACTAAATAAAGAGCCAGTAAACAATGAATCAATCAACATCATTTTAAGGATCTGCTGATACTCCGACAAGAGGTTCACCTTTCCGATTCGGACTCTCCCTGCTCCTCTGGAGGGACGGTGTAGCGGATCAGTCGACTCTGCCTTAGCTCTGGCGTCGGGTTCCAGAAAGTGTCCACCGTCCCTGTCTTCTTGTCATTGATGAAGATCTCACTGTCCTGTGAAGGGGAAGTTAAAAAGCTTGCCTTACTTGACTGAAGACAAACTACAGTGAAGTAGGGATTTGCTCCATCCTGGTGGGTATAAGTTCCACAGCTTCTTAAAAACAAGTCACAGAGACACAACGGCATCGCTGGTAAACTGTGTATTTACTATGTTGCCCTATTAGCAGAAGGCCTACAAACAAATACCACACTAATATTGATTAATGTACATCCGGGTCAGTTATACAACAAGCAGGCGTCAGATGTCTTGTGTCTTACCCAGTGTCCTTCTAGTGTAGCTAACACCTCCTTTCCCAGCTTGATCTTTCCAGACACCTGATTGACATTGTCACTGCTGCCCAGGAATGGCTGGAAAAAAGACAGGAGAGAAAAGGGGGGCGGGAAAAATGAAGACAGAGCGGGGCAAGGAACGAATGGGAAACCAAATTAAGACGAGGAATGGAGAGGTTAGGACAAAAGGACAGTGTAGAAAAGAGCAGAAAGAGGAAGAAAGAGATAGGACAGCAAGAGAAAAACCAAAAAGAGCATAGAAGGAGAGAGGTGGGAAAAGGGAGAGGAAAAAGGACATGGGGGGAATGGAAGGAGAGATACATGTTTATTTGCTGCAGTTCCTGTGGTTTATCATGTGTCATCTGATCTACACTGGCGTGTCTGTAGCCAAGACTGTGAAAGCAGTGCATGTAGGAGCAGTGTGGCATTTGGCCGTCCCCAACTAGTTTTTTTGGAACCGGATGGGGTGATTTTTGGAGGAGAGGGTGGAGCTGGGATAATGCTGCCAAGACAGTGGTGTTAATGGTTGCAATGGCACTGCGCTAAGCTAAACGCTAAAGACGGAAAGATTGAATTCAGCTGACGCAAATCCTTCAGCGGAGATTGATCAGCGGGTACATGCAGAGTCCTACCGCCATCCATCTGCATGTACAGTAGAACAGAACCTCTGCACAAAGTTACCAGCTACAGCTAGTGGTAGCTAGCTAGCTTGAACGCTGAACAAGACATTTTTAGGCGACCAAAACTCACAATGAGAAGGTCAAAACAAGGTCATGACTATTTTAAGGGGAAATCTTTTGAGTCCCTGTTAGCTTTTGCTGACATGTACCTGTTGCTAGGTCGTAAGGGAGGTTGGATGATTTCAGGGGGGAGACGGAGTGGCATGGTGGAGTTGGTGTTGGAGTGGGGGGGTCAGACATTCAGAAAAGTCATGTGAGAAATGGATTTTAAAGAAGACTCCTCATGGTTCTGGATCTATAAAGGCTTTATTTCATGTCATATTTAACAGTTTAAAAGGTCCTCCTTTGAAATGGTCTACTGTTCTTTATTATTGATTTGATTATTATTGTTAATGTTATTATTTTAAACACAGCCATACCTTCAGTTTGAACTCCAGCTGAGCACTGTAGCCCGTTTTCTCACAAGCAATGGTGACCTGACCACCCAGCTCCAGGGTCATGGTGCCGTACAGGATGCCTTCCAGATGAAAAAGCACCATGAGAAACTGGGCTCAGCACAGATAAGTGGGAAACTCCCAAACTATTTGTTGTTGGTATGTCTACCGCTTTCCAGATGAGCAAAGCAACATTAGTGTTTAAAAAGGCAGAAACCCCCCCCCCCCCCCCCCAGAGTGAGATTGTGCAGGCTGTCCTCTGACCTTTACAGTGAGCGTAGGGCATGTTCATCACATAGTCCTCTCCCCGGTTGAGAAAAGTGAGCCGAGCCTCCCCGTCTAATATGGCCGACAGGGAGTTTCCTAAAGTGGAAACAACAGCAGTCAGGGGACAGATGTGCTAGCACAGCAAGGGAAGGATTTAGCAGCTGAATACATATTAGCACACTTTTTATTGATGTATTTAGAGTGCCCGTGGGTGACATTAACTGGATCTTAGTGGTGTGAGTGTACCATAGAACTTGGACTTGGCAAGGATGCTGCCACTGAGGCAGAATCCGTCCTTCCTATTACTGACGTAGAAGGCTGACACAGGAGGATGATGGGATACCTGAAGAAAAACACACTGATGTAGTCAGCTTGGACACTACTAAGGAAGACATTTAAGGTCAATGATTTGATCTGAAATCCGCCTTAGATTCATCTTATCACAGACAGTCTTTGACCCTTAGCAACTTGTATTATTGGAGTTATCTGATCAATCAGATTGTTACAGTAGTAGAGCTGTTGGTACCTGCTCTGCGATGTAGAAGGTCTTGCTGTTGGTCTTCTGGTGGAGCCACATGCAGCGGTACGTCTCTCCAATAATGGGGTTATAAGGCTTCTTCAACCCCTGGATTCCAAATTGACACCACATACAGTATGATTTCAGAAGAACAGATTGTATATAGAGAGCATGCATTTCCTATGTAGCTCATCAACATATGGTGGGTTGTAATATTCATTCTCCTGACCTTTGGCTTTTTGTAAAATCCAGAGATGTACCACTTCACCACCTTCTTCATCCGGTTGTAAGCGTTCTCCTCGATTGCAGCCCTGAGAGTGAAACCATCAGTCCTAATTTGCCCCTCTATAACACAAGCTGTTTAACTCAGAGGGAAGAGCTCTGTACAATCTGCTATTACAAAATGATCTTGAATGTCTCACTGTCTTTCTCTACTAGTCACTGTGCCCTAAAGTTCCCAGAGAACTTCTTCATAGCAATACAGTTGGACACATTTAGTGGGAGTGTCCATATGTCATATGTATTTTATAGAAAAATCAGTCACTGAACTTTAACTGTTGACATTACAAACACCAAATATTACTGGTAAATTAGTGAAAATAAACTAAGATATGTCATCTGATTCAAAAGGGACACTTGTTAAAATACCAAAATAAATAAAAGTGTAAATAAAAGTGTACTGCCCCCATTTTTAAGTCCTTGTTGCACTGCATGTGGCAAATAAGAACTTCAGTATTAATAAGCTTATTAATTAAAAAAATATATATTTGTATTGTTTCTATTCCTTTAAAAAGTCTTTGGGGCAAACAGGAAGTGAGAGGCTTACTCTGACAGGAAGTCCGCGTGGTAGTAGTAGTCAGAGAGTTTGTCCAGAAAGGACCTTGGTTCCAGAATGAAGGTGGGCAGGACCACCTTGGACAGATCCATGCCAGGTCGCACCTGCTTCAGCAGAGTCCAGATCAGAGATTTGTTCTCCTCGGATACCGTCTCTGTCTGGGCAGCCTCGCCAGCCTGGACAAGGGAACAGAGTCATGTGTTTTCCTACATGGAGCCGGCAGTAATACTGCAGACATCTTCAAATGCTCAGAAAACATTGTTGTAACCTTCAGCTGGTTTGCAAAATGAGGATTTAATTAGCGCCTAACAATCCTCTCACACACACACACACACACACATAGACAGATCAAAGCTTGTTCATATTATAGCTTTCCTAATAGTCGCAGCAGAGGAGCATGCTAAGTTCTCCTCATTAAGCCAGAAACTTTATATCCAAATAGCTTTTAGCTGAAGTTTGAATTCAAGAGAAAGATTAAATTAAAAAAGTTGTAAGAACTCCTATGAGAATAGGGTGTAACTATCTCACTTGATCTTTATTTTTTATTCAAAGCTCTGTGTGAAATCCTTGAAGTCTTCGGGTCCTACCTCTCCAAGTTCCTCATGGGACTGCTCCTGGTACGGAGTTTCCCGCAGGTGTTCATTAGGATCCAGGTCCAGGTACGAGTCGTCTTGGCGCTCGGACGTGTCGCTGTCGCTCTCCTCACTCTTCTCCAGGCCTTCTGGGTCCGACTCCTCGTGGTCCTGTTCTCCCTCCCGGTCTGACTTGTCTGAGTACAGGTCAGGGTCTTTCAAATGGTCACTGTCGTTGAACCTGGAGTATGGGCGGATTGGGTGGTAAGATTGATTGATTGATGGATTTAAAGGTTTAGGGGAGTGATGGAGTTATGGCCTACTCACTGGAAACCATGGATGTTGTGGGCTCTGAGCAGGCTGTAGAAATTGATGGAGTGTTCTCCGCCCGTGACTACCGTGCTCATGTCGTCTTTCCCCTCACGGATCATGGTCCTCTTCAGCAGGCTGGAGCACTTCAGGGCCAGCTCCAAGGCGTCCATCCAACATCGGCCTGGGGAGGAGATTCAGATTGATCAGCAAAGTCACTAACATGCAGCATTTCTTTTCAGGCTTTGCTGTGAGTTCATAATCTTTCTAATATTTCTAATATTGAGCAAAGAGGTTTTGGTCAAAAGTCTTTTGTAAATAGGTTTGGCTCTTGTACCCAGGACTGGTTCAAGACATGCAGCATTTTAAAATTCTTCTAAATTTCACATCCATAACATTATAGGCAGCAAACTACATTGCAATTGCAATGAAAACTCAGAAATATAAACAAAATCGTTGGATGGAAGCTTGCTCGGACTCGTTTTAGATGGCATTTTTTCATCTACAGGGCATCAAACTTAAACGACACATACACTTTAATAAAATGGAGGAAAGTTAATGTTGTGCACATTGGTAGAAATAAGCAAGTGATTGTGGTAACTATTTGACTATTCCAGAACCACGGGAGAGACTCAGACAGGGAGAGACCAGGTTGGATGTTTCAGCACCATGGACAAAGACACAATGGCCCTTCACCAGTTCACCATTCACTCCCTGTTTAGACAGCTGTGTGGAACGGTTTAAACCAGCTCTCCTCAAACACTTCTGTTTCTTCCCCCTTTGGAAGCCCAAAAGATCGTTGTGATATTTATTAGTCATAACCAGTTTAAGGGAAAGGGAGAATTTCTTAGACGCATCCTAATTCTCTCCTGAAAGATGGCTAATGCAGAAAAGTATGTAATCGGAAATGTGAACCCCACCCCCACCCCCCAACCAGCTGCCGCTGATTAGAGGTGGAGCTCTCCGGATGGCGGTTGATAAACCTGAGATTGCAGATCCCCGGGCACCTTCATGTCAGCATACGCCAACAAAAGAGACGAGAAGTGAGTCGGCATTAGGAGTTGTAGAGAATACTAATTTAAAGCGTATGGTATGTAAGTGGAGCCTCACTGCAATATGGATTTACATGTGCATAACCCGCAATGCTTGGTCACGGTCTGGTGCATTTTAATCATTTTTGTCTGCCCTGAATGTGTGTGTGTGTGTGTGTGTGTGTGTGTGTGTAGTATACACACACACACACATGGGGCGGCTGTGGCTCAGTGGTAGAGCGGTTGCCTGCCAATTGGAAGGTTGGTGGTTCGATCCCCGCCCCTGCAGTCATTGTCGAAGTGTCCTTGGGCAAGACACTGAACCCCGAGTTGCCCCCGGTGCTGCGCATCGGAGTGTGAATGTGTGTGAATGTGTATCTGATGAGCAGGTGGCACCTTGTACGGCAGCCCCGGCCACAGTGTATGAATGTGTGTGAATGGTGAATGTTCCCTGTAGATGTAAAAGCGCTTTGAGCAGTTGTTAAGACTGGAAAAGCGCTATATAAATACAGCACATTTACATTTACATTTACATATAAAACACATAGAAATCAAAATTGTTTAAATCATCGTATCATAGCCCTCTGAATCGGAATTGAATTGTTAAGTGCCTAGAGGTTCCTACCCCTACAAGCCGAGATCAAACAATTACTAAAGATACAGGTTAGCAAGACAGTAGTCCATCTCCTTGGTATTCCACTTCAGGGACTGCTTCGTTGCCGATGGACGTGATCTATGTGGGGATGCTCATGGGAGGTCAGTGATGAATTCCACCGGGTTTCACTCATTTAGGCCAGATGAATGTTACCTTGGGCTTTCCATGTGTTGGTGTTCTAACCTCTGGTGGATTTCTGAGGACTAGGGTTACCTGGTCCTCAGATCTCTGCAGGGTAAATCCAGACAGCTAGCTAGACTATCTGTCCAATCTGAGGACTATGGTTACCTGGTCCTCAGATCTCTGCTGGGTAAATCCAGACAGCTAGCTAGACTATCTGTCCAATCTGAGGACTAGGGTTACCTGGTCTCTGCAGGGTAAATCCAGACTGCTAGTTAGACTATCTGTCCAATCTGAGGACAAGGGTTACCTGGTCTTCAGGTCTCTGCAGGGTAAATCCAGACAGCTAGCTAGACTACCTGTACAATCTGAGGACTATGGTTACCTGGTCCTCAGATCTCTGCAGGGTAAATCCAGACAGCTAGCTAGACTATCTGTCCAATCTGAGGACTATGGTTACCTGGTCCTCGTTCTCTGCAGGGTAAATCCAGACAGCTAGCTAGACTATCTGTCCAATCACAGGACTAAATCAAGTGGATTAAAATAAGAGGGATTAGGGTTAATGTCACTCCCACACATGACCAAATACTTTATCCTTTTTAAATGATGTAGCTGATACCAATGTGATGCCAATTTATGGATCTATTTCTATCTTTTAATGTAAACTGGTACTGACAAGACTCAGACAAATAGCTGTGAGTGTGAGTGGCAGCCTGTCTCTTACCATCAGACTCAGAGGTAGCACGGCAGATGAGGTGGCTGCTGGGTAATGGCTGAGTGATGGAGCCAACAGCTTCTCCTTTAGGACCCTGAGGACAACAGGAAATACATGTTACACATCAGTCAGAGTCTTGATTGGTCCATCAGTCCTTTTTCATTTGAGACGGTTTTTATGAGTTCCTTCGTTTCAGCTGCAGAGGGTGGGTTCTGTTGTCAGTTCTTTGTCATTTACATGTGCAAATAGAGGACATCTCGACTCAGTGTGTCATTATGCAAATGAACTATGAGAGGGGACATAAGCTGAATGAGTGAAGTGTTTATTCAGAAGTGAAGAGGACGATGGGGCGAGCAGAACGCTTTCATCTAAAACACATATCACCAATTGTGATTTGAGCCTTTTCAAAATCCAAAATCAAAAGGGGATGCACATGCACTGCAAGGCCAGGGATGAATACCAAATCCCAGCTGGAGTGGACGACTGAAAACACAGGAACTAGTGAAAGGCGTGTGCTGCCAAATATCTAGATTGCTGGCTGGATGTATCATTTTGTGTCTGTCCTAAATAAAACAAACATGAGCTCCTAATGATACAGCTAGCGTCTACATCTGTTTAACCAATTAAAGAGAAGTGGAAAGAGGACTTCTTTTCTCCCCTATTATCAAATCCTGCTGCATTTAATTCAGCTGGCAGAACACGCCCTTGGCAGTATTCTCCTTCTCTAGCTTTCCACTGATCAATCTAAATTCATTATAAAAATAATGGGATTATTATAACGTCAGATACCTTTTCCATAGCAGTGTAAAGGTACATTAAAATAATAGTTCAACATAATTGGGAAATATACTTATTAGCTGAGAGTTAGGTCAGAAGATCGATACCACTCTTACCACGCTTAGCTTAGCTTAGTTTAGCATACACTGAGCAAGACTTGAACCGGGGAGACAGCTAGCCTGGCTCTGTCCAAACGTAGCTAAATCCAAACATTATGGACAATGGTTTCAAACGTCTCATCTAACTCTCAGCAAGAAAAACAATACACGTCACACATTTCCTAAAATGTGGAAGTATTCCTTTACATGCCAGCGTCACAGATCTTCATCTTGATTCCTGTCATTCTGATGTGGAGCATTTCCAAACCCGTGCTGCAAAACCGTCTAAGAGCTAAAAGCTGATATTGAATTAGGAGAGAGGAACTACTGTAGTGAATGGGATCTAAGGGGCGACTTAGCAGGCGACGTAGAGGAAGAGAAGTTTTAATGTTACCATTAATACTCAGGCAGAGCATTCTATCAGCGATCCAGAGTTCCCGCACCACTTGCTTCCTTTTTTTGATTTCCACTTACTCACAGCAGTAGCTTGGCGACACTGTTATTCTTTTTGATCCAGCCACTACCTTTTAAACTTCTTAAAGTAGTTTGAGGTTTCCAGGACTTCTCTGCGTCTAATGATGAGTTTGATCGCTAGTACTGCTTGCAGATATTCCTTCTTACTTGTTTTTTGATGTTTTCAGGTGTCTGGTTTTCCCTACTACTAAACATCACTCTTCAATGAAAATAATAAGTTGTGGAATACATTTCAGGATGTTCTTGGGACATTTGCTATTTGCCAAATTCCCTGATATGTCCCGATTTGCCCAGCCTGGAAGGTGCCCTCTAAACGCTCCACAGGGCTCCTGAGAGTCCCTGCTGGCTGTGAATTGTGAACACCTTGACTGCCCAGATGGACTGCTCCAGCGGGTGGAAGAGCTTGAAGCAGAAGCCGTCCTTCTTAGAGGGCCTCTCGATGAGCTCGCAGGCGTTGAGCAGCACTGTTCCCACCCACTGGCCGTTTTTGTGGGTTTTGTAGACGAGCAGGACGCCTGGTTTCAGCACACACCACAGCTTGGTCCAGCTCTTCAGAGTGCCTCGAATCTGGATAATACACAGATAACTGTCAGATAAGCTAAGGCTTTCAAATTAGGCCAGAAAGGAGTGGATTTAATAGTATAATTACATAATAGTCCTAGCATTTTGTACAATAGAGACCTACCTTTAGCCAGTCGGCCATGACGATGACAGAGGGATCAGTGATGGTGCTGAGCAGCTCCTTGGTTGCCCTCTTCTTTTCTTCCCTGTAGTTTTTCTTCTGCACCTACACGGAGCACAGAGAGATGGATATTTGCTACGAATACAATCTCTGAATGTTAATATTTTACACATGCTTTCTCGCTGAATCCCATTTGGTAGCAAATAATGCAAGTGGAATGACACTCCTGTGTGTTCCTGTTACATAACAGCTGGTACCTTCTGACTGTAGAGTGAGGTATCTGCTGCATTTTGCCTAGCCTGTATTGTGGTGACATTGGTGCACAATATGAAAATTCAGCCTAGAGAAGTATACAGTATGTCATGCATATTGACTATTGACTCAAATGACACAAGTTAACACAGTGTGAAATGACGTGCACAGCGTGTGTCTCCATATAAAAGGTATCATGTCTGCGTTAGAATTAGTCCGGATTCTCCAAACCTGACTGTAGGCTGATTTAGCTCACTTACCTTGAGGGACTCTTTCTTGGTGAGCTTTCCTCCGGATGTCGACACATCCTTGTCTGAGCCATTGTACAGCTTTGTTTCAGACTGAACAGACAGGGAGGGGTGGGGGGGACATCAATATCTCTATTATTTCTCATCTTAATATCTCCAAATATTAAATATATATCTCGCATTCGTTCACATGTCATGTTGAGCAGAGAGAACCCTACTCAATCAATCTGATGGTTATTAACGCAGCTCTCCTGTGACGGTTTGGGTTTTGAAACCTGTGCAGCCTACTCTGTGTGAAAGGGCTCCCTAGAAAGTCCTACACTAAGTAACTAAATATAATCTTACTGACAAAGTGTTCCCTCCTCGTGACTAATCCATTACGGCCAATAAAACAAACTGTCTCCTGTCAAGTGAAATGACATGACATATTGTTCTCTCTCTCCTCTTGAGTTTGTTTGTTTCGCTGGTAGCACAAACTTAGCTCAGTAAGCAGAAGGAAGCCTCTAAATGCCAGTGCAGGTGTGTCTCTGCCAGCTCCGTTCACAAGCCAGATGGAGCGACTTAAAGTGGACAGACACAGGGTGCCCTAAAGCCGGGCTACTTAAGGCCTTAAAGGCAGGCAGGACAGGCTGGGTTAGACGAAGGTTAAAAGGTACACTGTAACACGCGCCACAGTTCAAATCTTCTCTCAAATCCTTTGAAACATGGCTTAATTCTGCTTTTCAATAGCTTTTCTAAGATGCTGCTGCTGTTCTTGATAGCAGAAACTAAAGATTGATTGAAGTAAAAAAAGCCTTGCTGACTGACACCAGCTTTTGGTTGTCTGAAATGCTGATCCGTTTACACGTCTTCATCCTTCACAACATCATAACACATTTTTTAATAGGATTCCTGTGTGATGAAAGCATCTTTGCTATGCCTCAGAAGGAGACTCAGACACCCACACTTGCACCGACAAACATATTTGATTGTGGAACTGGACAGATCCACTACAGTAGACGGGCCTCCCCCACACCGAGCTCACTGAAAGCAGGTTGAATTGTAGTCAATAAGTGTTGGATGAGTGTATAGTGTATAATGAGTGTGAGTCATCTCAATGCGGGCTACCTCTTGCTGAGGCAAGACTAGGAAAGGAAAGAAGATAGACATGCAGTAACTGCCATATTCTCTGGGCAACACACACACACACACACACACACACCACAGCCCCCAACTGCTCCTACCCTTCCATCATTACGACATCAACTCAGTGGAGTGGTTTTTCATACCTTGCTCTTAGATATGGAATGTGAGTCCTCTTTCAAAGGCAGAGGCAGGAGGTCCTCCTTCCCTCTCTCGAAACCTGTAACAAAAAACACAACAGCATAAAGGCCTGCTTGGTCCAACATCCTTCTCCAGGCTACCTCTGATATCCCATTGACCGTAAAGGCAGACAGACCCAGTGCTACGGGTAGTTACTGGCCACATCTAGCCTCTCAGCATCAATCTAGAAAAATCCCTCATTTCAATGATCAGTGGTCCAAAATCATCAATGCAAAGTGATGATATCTATACATATTATCATCTTTAAGATGCACCTTTGTTTTGAAATTCACACTATATTTTTTTCTTTTTATTAAGAGATTAGTTTTTTTTATTATTTAAATGTCCGATTTTTGTGAGTCGTTATAAATGTAACAGATTGTGTTAAATGGGCATATAACATCTCATATCACATGCTGTATGTATAGTGTGATACAACTTTTATTTATACCCTTAATATTTATACTAATTTTTTAAACTAATAAGGTTTTATGTCACTCTTCCAAGCCGAAAAAAACAAATCATGCTTTTAAGCCTTTTAAAGAAAATAAAAATGATCCTACTAGCGTTCATCAGGGAGAACACCCGACCATGTGATATCAAATGTGTTTAAAAGCTTCCCAGTCCAAATGTCTGAGTCTCCAAATGGAATCTCAAGTCACTGAAGCCCCAGATTGTGGACGGCAACAAGCTGCCGCCTGCCGCGAGGTCCTAATCTGAACTGAGCTCAAACATGAGATACATTAGCCGGTTGAAAGGGATTCCCTGTTTTAATCCAAAGTTTGGCTGGGGCAATGCGGGGGTGGAAAGCAGGTACAAAGAACCGTCATCTGGACACACCACTACCAACCGCTCAGTGAAGTTATAGCAATGGAAAGCTGGGGAATAATGAATAAGTGTGTGAATATAGTGGACATAGTGGATATGTGTGTCATGACCAACCTCAGCACACACAGATTTGCTGTTCTTTGGTTGAGCACCACCTTAGCATTTCAGTCTTTGTTAGCGAGCCAGTGTGTAACCAAAGAGCAAGCAACAGGTTCCCCACTGAGATCCCGGCAGCTGGTGACACTGGTGGTCTCGAGGGGACACAGAGCCTGTAAATATTTGATCGTTTCCGTCTCCTATCCACAGGCCATCGGCATATAGCCATGAGAAGGAAGGAAGCACCGCTGAGTTTCAATACAAAATGAGGAAAAACAGTCACATATTCTTTGGCTAGCCCTTTAATTTAATGAAACAGCGGTTTGAGTGTAGTGTATGGCAAAAGAGGCATCCTTATTGTGTATTACTCCCTGCATACTTTAATGTAGCCCCGCAGACAGCCTGAATTCTTAAACAACTCAGAAACAACCCAAATTTCAAACTCCAGAATTGAAAACAATGTTGTTCAGGAGTGATTTTCATGTAGAACAGTTGTTGTCGTATCTAATTTTTAATAACCTGCCTTTTCTACCAGTCGTCTTTGATTTACAGTAATGCCTTTCATCCCTCTACGAACAAGTGTTCCTTAGTGGTATTTTTTTGTGGGGTTGTGTATGTTGTGTACTTGAAATGCTATATACAATGATACAACACAGTGGAACTAATTGAATACCTTTTTGGCAATGACAAATGGTGTATATTTTTGATATTTTTGATGTTTTATATTATCTTATAATATCTTATATTTCTTATATTGTGTCAACACTGTAAAGGGATCGCATCAATCTCGTTGCACAGGTACTGTGTAGTTGTGTATAATGACAATACAGTCATTCTATTCTATTCTGTATTGGGCAAAAAAAAAAAAAAAGACCAAAAGTAGCAAGAGCGAGAGTCAACATACATGCAGGCGTGTCTGGTTTGAGAACCCTTCAGCTAGTTGAAGGATTGGTGCTATGTAGGCATGAAACTAAGCACTTTAGATCCTTCTGCCTTTCTATGGACACGTTTATGCGTGACATTAAGAGGAAACGAGTAAACAGGTTGTTTTCATTTAGCTGGTTGCATTTGAGCTACAGTGTTTCATTCAGCTAAAGCTCCAACTAGGACAACCACAGCAATACACATCAAGAAATAAAGAAATGCAGTTGTCTTTTTTGCCTTGTGTGTGCTGCCTTTGGTATAATGCAGATCTAGTTTCCCTGGTACATTAGATGTCCCACCGGACCATCTGTGCCCACTTGACAGGCACATCTCCATGCCAACTTCAGCTGGATAAGTACTCAAGGGCGATTCAGCCACTACAGCGCTGCACAAGAGGCTACAGAACTCAGAGCCCCCTCCCCTCAATCTAAACCCAAATAGAGGTAACTGGATCAACATAATAATCTGCTCTGCTGTTTTAAAGTAACAGACAAGCAGATTTGTTAATATGGCCTGCTCCTTCCTATACCAAGAGCAGTGCTTACATCCGTCATTTATACAGGAATCACTCAACGGCCTTTGTCCAACATGTGTGTGTGTTAGAGAATGTCGGGTTAGATAAAATATATTTATACATAATCAGAGTACAACCTGAAACATGATTAAATCTTTTGATGTAAAAGAATAATAACGGAGTTATGAACTCACTAATTTGCATGCTTGTTAGCCCACCAAAGTGCAATCAAGCAGTGTGACTTAGTGAATGTAGTCCAAGCTTATGAAGTGTCCCATTTCAATTCGAGACGCTTTAAGGTGCCACTCCTCCACTCCATTCAAACTTGTGTTCAGTGACCCAAATAATTTACCATGGCACGGCAAGCACACACACACAAAACATCTGGTTGCAGACAATTATTTTATTAGTGTATGAGACATAAAGAGGCCACTTGTTAAATAAGTATGGTCGCTAAGAACAAGGAGGTGACGTAATAAAAAATGTATTCATTCACAAGTTCATTTATAAGTATGTCTAAAACGAGAAAGGAACTGTGGGTGCAGACGAGGCCATTATGATCAAAAGATGTCTTAAGGGGGCACCCAGATAGCTCAGTTGGTAGAGCGGGTGCCCATGTTTAGAGGTTTACTCCTCGACGCAGCCGGCCCGGGTTCGAATCCAGCCTGCGGTCCTTTGTTGCATGTCACTCCCCCTCTCTCTCCCCCTTCATATCTTCATCTGTCCTGTCATTAAAGGCCTAAAATGCCCCAAAAAATAATCAAAAAAAAAAAAAAAGATGTCTTAAGGTAAAACTATAACTCGTTAAAATGTGTTGTTAGTCATTTCAGGTGTCACTTCTACTTACGGATGCCCCTTTTTAGTACTCACTACCTTTAAGGTATCTTCTTAGAGACTGGCCCACTACAGCAGCAGCTGGTGGTGGAGCGCTGGAGGCAGTTCACAAAATGGAAAGCTTCCATTCCCGGCTGGCCATCCAATCAAGAAGAAAAAAGGTATCGAATAAAGAACTCCGTGGGTAGTGGTATCCCTCAGGGTACTGCTTTGGGTACCGTCATTTTTGTTTAAGCAATGCGAGCTCCATCTCCGACTAAACCTTTCCTTCAACAGAAAACATGTTTCGAAATGATCCACCAGGATATCAGGTTCCTTTCATGTGTAATCTTAATAGTAATAAGCCCACAAGAGCCTTTTCGTTACATTTTTGGATTAAGCTAAATGTTAAGGACAGACTTAGAAAGGGGCTACAGAACCACGTTGATAAGCATTTCTCCTGCTAATGAAGATGGCAGAGCAGGGAGGCAGGATGTAAGGTACAGCGGGTTTAAGGAGTGGGAATAGCACAAGTGTTGAGCCTGTAAGGATTTATCAGGGTAGGAATTCACTTTTTCCAATACAATAATAGATTTCTCTTCACCCCGTTTCCAGTAAAGTTACTCTTTATGTCGTTAGCTTTTGAATTAGCCGAGTATTTACAGAGCTCTTATCAAAACACTATTAAAAAAAGAAAACAATAAGTGTTTTACCTATTACACTGCTATTGAAATGGTACGTATTTTACTTTGAAAATATCAGCAAGATTCTTGTAGTTTTTTGTTAGCATGTCACAAAGATAAAGGTGCCACTGCTAACAGATGCCACCAGGGCTGAGTCAGGTCCAAACCCAGGTTCCCAGACAGAAACGTCTCCATCTTACCCCTCTGCTGTTTTATGGGTCTCCTGGACGGCTAGAGGCGCGGGATGGTCGTCTGTGTTTCCCCAAAAGGATACGGACTGCCAACCGCTTGGAATGGAAGTAAGCTGGGAAGTCGAGGCTGACCTTTGGTGTAATGTTTTACATGTCTGGCATTGACCTGCCATTACCCCTCCTAAGGAAGTGCCTTGTTTGTTTTTTTAAAGATTATTTTTGGGGCTCTTTTCCCTACATCTAGTGATGGTAGTCTGGAAAGGGGGAGAGAGATGGGGGATGGCACGCAGCAAAGGGCAGCCGGTCGGATTCAAAGCCGGGCCGCTGCAGGACTTAGCCCACATGGGGCGGGCGCTCTTACTTGGGGGGCTCGAGGCTGCCCCACGTCATTGTCTTTTTAATGTAAGATTGTCCTAAATAAACCCAGGATTCTGGCAAGTGCTGCTGTGTTAAAAAACTACTAAATGTATACTTTTAAAGAAGCACCCCCATCTTTGCTACTTAATTCACAAAGTGTGGCAGAAAAAATACCACGTGCAGCTAGTATCCGGTCTATTCCCTTTCTCTTACAACGACTAAAACAAAACTAAAAGACTAAATGAAAAGTCAAAAATACCACGCGATAAAAAAGAGCAAAGGACTGAAGGTGAATCACAATTCCAACATAAAACAAGTACTGTATATGCAGTAGTACTCAGTAGACATCCTTTGGGAGATTTCAGTGGATCAAAGCAAAAGAAGTAACATACTGTATGAGTCTGTTTTAATGCTCTCTCTCTTTTGGATTATATGTCTTTACAGTACTCATGTGTTTTGTCTCACTGCAAGCATTTAGAGAACATCTTTTCAGGACAAATAAGCTAAATCTATGTGAAGGAATCTCAGGGAGTGACCTCATGTGTGTTTGTGTGTATAGCTGAAGACTCACGACCCTCTGCAGAATGACTAGTCAGGCTTTAAAAAAACTAGCTGCAGTGCTTTCACTCTGCATCAAAGATCATAGACCAGGGAGAGAGAGAGAGAGAGAGAGAGAGAGAGAGAGAGAGAGAGAGAGAGAGAGAGAGAGAGAGAGAGAGAGAGAGAGACCTGGTTGCTGCGACAACTAATGTCCTTTACATTGATGTTCTGCCTCATAGAATGAATGAGTTGTCTAAAGCATTACACCAATTTGCCTTGGACCAAAGACGCAATAACAGAGATGACAGAATAATAATGTATATACATGTGTATATTCTAGGGCTGTCAAAAATAGCGCGTTAACGACAATAATTGGTTGTTTGTTGTTAATTACGTCAATTTTTTTAACGCATTTCACGCATGCGCAGTGTGACAAATTATTCAGGTCAGGAAAGTGTTTGGGAGCTCGAGGCGAGATGGAGCAAGGTGAGCAGAGTGGGCCTGTTGACGGATTCAAATATAAAAAGAATGATGATGGTACAGTTAAGAAGTACAAGGTTATTTGCAAGATTTGTAACGAGGAGTTTCAATTTCACCGGAGCTGTTCAAGCTTGAGGTACCATGTCAACGCCAAACATGCGTCTGCTGGGCCGTCAGGTTCAGCAAGTGGTTTGCGCCAGACAACGCTGAATGTTCCCAGGCCATTAACAAAATCAACCTCAGATAATTTGACCAACACAATAGCAAAATGGATTGCAAAGGATTGTAGACCCATTAGCATTGTAGAAGAATCAGGTTTCCTTGATGTTTTGCAAGTGGCGTCTCAAGACTCATCCTATACGCCACCGTCAAGAGCCACAGTCACGACGAACATCCACGAGCTCTATGAAAACGAAAAAGAAAAAAGGAAAGAGGTCTTGGCTCAAGTAAATCATATGGCCCTGACAGGAGACCACTGGACATCAGTGAGTAACAACAATTACCTCGGAGTAACGGCACATTTCTTCTTTTGCGCTGACTATATTAAAAACTGAGGAGCGTCATTTTGCGGAGGCGTGTAAAGACCAGTTCCTTCCTGTTGCACGTAAGTGGACATCGAGGGCAAGACGACAACCATTGGGACTGACGGGGCACAGAATATGAAAATTATGTATCTGTATCCTGTTATTTATCTTTTGGTATGCATTTCAGAAAAAAATGGTTAGGATTCAGGTGTAATTGCAAATGGTGATTAATCCTGATTAATCCACTGAAAATTCTGATTAATTTGATTAAACATTTTAATCATTTGACAGCCCTAGTATATTCATAATCTATTGAAAAAAAAGTGGGCAGCCCCCCCCACTCTGACATCTCTCCGTTCAGTGCATGTATAGGTACTGAACATGTGTGTGTAATTCAGGCCTAAGTGTAATGTGTGCAAACTGTAATTTCCCCTTGCAGGACTAATAAAGTATACGTTATTCTAATTATAGTAGGAATGGTCATCGCTGTTCTTCTTATGTTAAACAGCCATTTTGTCTATATATGTTTCTGTACTTATTGATTATTTAAGAATGATGTTTAGGTCTCTGTTCGCACCACCCCCCAAGGCCAATTCCTTGGACGTGGAAGTGTTAAATCCCTCTCTGAGTCGGATTTGGTCTATCTGCAGCACATCAATCATTCAAATATGTCATTATTAAATCAAGCCTGGCACTGCCTCTCCCATCAAAAGGAGCGTTTGTTCAAGCCAACACCCCTCCTAAACTAGTTGATGTCTTTGTGGAAAGCTCAAAGCCGGTCCCTGTGGAGGTGCTGCTGCTATCTCACATTCTTACCACGGATAACAGACTGGAATCACAGACTGGACCATGCTCATTCATGTCAAGTTTATTTAAAGCTCACATTAGGGAAAAATGGGATTTGAAGGAAGAAAGCTTAATGATGCTGCTATATTGTTGTAGAAAATGTTGAAGGCTACCATGGCAACAGGTAACCTGAAGACAACAAATGGAGAGAAATGCTACGAGTCCAGTTACTCTACAGAATACATCAATTTTAGGGAGCAAATTGCTCCTGAGAACTGGAACTTGCCATGGCAACAGTGCCTCAACTATTTTGGCTCAAAAATCACAAAGACTATATCAAACTCAGAAATTGCCTTTATTAATGTGATACAGTATGAGTACAAGCACTCTGAGGTGCCCCGCTACGCTCTGCTGTGCCCTGCTACGCCATGACTTTTTTACTCACTGGTAGTCTGTGAATATTTATTTAGTTATTGCCACTCTTCATCAGTTATTATAGAGAGGTCTAGACCTGCTCTATCTGTAAATTATAGAGGAGTCTAGACCTGCTCTATCTGTAAATTATAGAGGGGTCTAGACCTGCTCTATCTGTAAATTAAAGAGGGGTCTAGACCTGCTCTAACTGTAAATTATAGAGTGGTCTAGACCTGCTCTATCTGTAAATTATAGAGGGGTCTAGACCTGCTCTATCTGTAAATTA
>NW_023265587.1:985587-998053 GCF_013103735.1 Etheostoma cragini
GAGAGGTCTAGACCTGCTCTATCTGTAAATTATAGAGTGGTCTAGACCTGCTCTATCTGTAAATTATAGAGTGGTCTAAACCCGCTCTATCTTTAACTTATAGAGAGTTCTCTCTTTCTCTGTGACATGAAATGAAATTGTAGCGCAGGTTTTCTGTTTTAAATCTGTACTTTCCAACCCCGACGGCATCAACCGGTTTCAAAAAGCTCCTCCACAGCCAAGGAAGACATTCTCCAACTGCTGGGTTGAATGGTACCTGGTGAAATAAATAAACTGACATTGTGTGTAAGGTTGGTGGAAGTCCCCTTTTTAAAAGAACATTTTATTTGTTTTTATTTTAAAACCTAATTGTAGATACTATATCAACCCTTTAGGTCCTTCTTATCCTACCTGAAGCACACTTCTGTTACTTGCTACTGTAGCACTTCCTCTCGGCAATCAAACCCCTAATTTATCTCAATTTATTATCTTCATGGTCAAGACTCTGAATGTTCCAGCATGCAGAATGCCAAGTCATGCTGACCTCAAGACGAGCCATACTTTCATCTAATTATCGACAACAAGGAAAAGCTGTTTCCAAGCTCTTATTAGCTTTATGAAGGCCCCATTTTGAACCTCCAAATCAATTTCCCTCACAAACAGTCCCTGGCTACAGAGGAAGCAGCAGTAAGCAACACATCCGAAAGTGCCCTGTTGACATGAAGGGATGCATCCACTCAACATTAAGCAGATATCAAGATTTAACAATAAAATGTGATTACTTGGAAATCAAATGTTTTTTGGGGGTTGCCCAAGTCCCTGTCCTTGATCCTTTCAATCTCCAGACCTCGTTCCTAGCCTGTTTGTTACACAGCCGGTCAGTATTGAACAAAAAACCATAACAACAACTGTGATGAAGTTGCCCAATCCACATAAAAGGGTTGTACATTTATTCTGTCATGGGGAGACAAACACAATGCATCTCTTGGAAGGGTTAGATTTCAAACAGGATGTGTCTGGATGAGAGAAGGGCACTTGGCAGGTTGTATTACCGCTGTTTTCTATTGGTTTTCTAAATATAGTCCACAGGGTGGAGTTTGTGTGCAATGCCAGATGCTGGCCTGTTAATCGGCCATGGTAAGGAAAGACAAGCTATGACCTGGTGTCCCATCTTTGGATATTTAGATATTTAAAAGAAGGCTTAGGAGACTCAAACTGCAATGATTGACTAAGAGAAAGATAGTGTTAAAATACTTCAGAAATGTATTTTAAATGAGAGGCAGAGCAGTGGTTTCCGTCAGATGCACTAAACACAAGCTGCTCTTTTCAGAGTATTAAATGATCTCTTATGTTCTGTGTTGGTACTAAGTGATTTCAGTGCTTTTCATATCTTTGCCTCATCAACTCCCCCAAGCTTCTGTCCCAGGATCCGAATCGGTTTACATTAAAAAAATATCTTCTGCCATTGTTATCCAGACGATATGCAATTAAACATTTTGTTTAAGCCTCAAAATGCCTGTTATACATAACTTACATACATAAATTGACTCAATTCTACAACAAATGGCTGGCAGATAATTAAGCTAACTAATGACAAAACAGACTCTTATTTCAATATACTAATTTAATTTGTCAAATTAAATATATTATAATAATCGCAAAGCAGACTGTGGTCGTCACCCGGTTGGATACCACCGGTTAGGCAGGATCCAGCCACGTCTCGGCTAGAGGACACCACGGCTCCTGACATCCCGGGGGAATACAACGGAGACCACACAGCTCCCTGTCCAACGCCTGCACACTGACACGCAGGATGCACAGCTGAGAAGCTGCAGTCGGGTTTCAATTCCTCCACAAAAAGGAGACTATGCTTGGACTTAAAGGAATTCTTTGCTGTTTTTAAACCAGCTCTGTGCCATCTTTGTGTCTGGTCTTCCCAGTGCACGGACGAAGCCCAAACAACATGTTGTTTTGCCCAATCTGGCCGTTGTCTGCAGACCTCTGCTGGGAGTTTCATGCACAGGCATCAGGGAAGAAATAGAGATGTTGTGATACCGATGCCAGTATCGGTATCGCCTCAACGCTGGTATTGGTATCGAAAAGTACTGGAGTTTATGCACCGATCTAATAACACATAATAAAGTCCTCAAGGATATCTACGTTGAAGTAGTTCATTTATCTTCTTTTTCTCTTATAACTGACTGTCAAACTGGATAGTAAAAGAACCTGAGACAGACTGACAACAAAGATAGAAATCCTATCATATCCATTCAGGGATAGTAGTTCACAGCTGTTTAAACAGAATAACATATATGACACACTGGTATCGGATCTGTACTCGGTATCGGCCAAGACGCAAGATCAAGTATTAGAAGCGCTATCAGGAATCAAAAATGAACATTGGACCATCTCTAGAGGAAATCCGAACAGTGTTCATCTAAACACAGTGCCCACACTGCCATGACACAGAGCTGAGAGCAATCAATCATCAAATGCTTGGCCTTTCTGCTTGATCAATAAGATAAATGATTTATCGATTTTGGAAGTAGTTGCAGATACATTTTCTGTGGACAGAAAACCAATTGTATTAGTTCTGGTGGGTCTTGTAAAAAAACACCAACAACAACACATGTTTCTCAGTAAGGTCCAAAAAAAGGATTAAAGGCATCCCGTCTGCACCAGCCGGCATCCTCTCTTAAAGCTGGTGCGTAAATAATCTGACATAAGAATGACTGGAGCCAAGGCTACGAGTTGGCTATGAGGAAAATACCAGGACTCAGACTACAGTCTTGTGGCTCAAGTTATTTGGAGTATTTGGAGTAAGAAGTAGGCTCGTGGTCAGAAAGTCAGCACCTTGAATGCCCAGACACAGAATGGCCGGAGGAGAGAAAGACAATGACAACAATCTCCCCTGCCTCAATACCTGCTGTTAGGACGTCCTTAGAGAGGACACTTATCTGAGGGAGCTGCTCATTGGCAAACAGGAGAGAAGTGTGGTTGTACTTGGACGCATACGTCTGGAGTACTGCATAACCGTGTGCCAGTGTTTGTGCACGGTCAGCCTTTCCTGGATTAACGACGGGTAAAAACAGTCAGGTGGAACAGAACATCCATTCTCTCAAAGCTCCAGGGGCTGCCAGCTGTCCGCCTCCAGGTTGCTGTCCTTTTCACTGCTTTTACAAATGGAAACTAAATTGATTTAATCCCAAATGTCCTGGGGGATTTGGTTTACTTCTAAAGACAAAAAGGATCCTCATTGAAACCTGAGAAAAACAAGCCAGATGAGCTGAGGCCTGAGCCTTCCTCATTCATCAGTTTCCAGCGGTCTGTGAACAACTACATCCCATCAATGACTATCTATGTTCTTCTCCAAATGTGGGGAGAGAGGAGAGAAAGTCCTTGAAGAAAGGAGTCATGAACAAACAACGCACAGCTATGAACAAGCTAAATTCTTGAAATGACTCTGACCTTTATGTACTATTAGATGCAGTACATTACATAACTACCATTTAAAAGTGAACTCATATTGTTGTTAAAATGGCTGCTGCTTTTTGGTATGACTTCTAACTGATGTCATTTCTCTTCTAGCCAAACTGAAATCAAAATGTAGTTTTGCTGAAGCATCACAACAAAGTTATGTTCCCTTGCCCAGAAGATGATGACGCATCTCCTAGCAACACCAGTCCTCAGATGTCACTCACCAGCTGTCCCCCGTAGTTTTCACTAATATTTCCAAACCTATTTCAAAAATGGGAAGTTGTGCACGATAGCTGTGGCACCATTATAGTTTCTTACTCAAAAAGTGAGGGCATTTATTTTAAATTTAAGTTTGACACCTTATTATTTTTTAGTTACTTTTATGTGTGTTTAGCAGTAAGAAATGATTCCATTTAAATATAGAATACAACATTCAGTAAGAAAAAGTTGCCCATTGACTGTGTTCATGGTGGTAATGCGTTCAAATGCACATTGTTCTAGGTTCCTTTTTTCTGCTAACATGAACATTGTGCTTCTCGTTGCAGAAACTGGAGAGCAACGTCGTCCAAACCCCATCTGAATCCTCTCTCTGAAATCTAAGACCGAGCAGACCAAAACCTGTCCAAACGAGGGTGCACTTTGATCGGGAGAACTCATTTCCTTCTGGTTTGAATGAGTATCTTATGCAAGCTACCGACAGTCATCTAGAGAAAATCTAATATCACGATATTTTGGACCAAATACCTCGATATCGATACCAAAATGATTTTGTAGTGCTGACTATTGGTGCTTTCACAAAATATTGACACAATGAGCTTTTTGATAAATAATCATCAACAATGTGGATATAATAAGTGGGTAGTGTATAAGTGGGTAAAGGTCAATACCAGAACAGTTATGACATTCTGGGAAGATCAGAAAATGACATCACTTAACTGTTTTTCAGTCTTTAAAACCAGGAAAAGACAACATTATGCCATATTACAATATCCAAAATTCTGGACAATATCTAGTCTCATATCACGATATAATATCAATATATTGCCTAGCTCAACAGTCAACAGTACATCTGAAGAATATTTAGTAGCCACAGGAGAACTATTGGAAACACCTTCACAGCTCATCAGTCCAAACACTGGCAACCACATCCACTACTACGGAGATCCTAGGAGATACTACAAGGTAAAACAAGGTCTACTAACGGGCTGGCGACACTCTGCAGCACACACCCACCTGGCAGCGAGATGGGTGACAGCTCGTTATAGCCCCCGAAGGAGGCGTTGCGGATGAGTTTGCGTCCGTCGGGGTGTGGTGGCCGAAGCGACGCTGTACCGCCGCACGTGGAGAACCGGCGACGACTCAGCAGGCCCTCCTCCTTCATCATTGGGCCGGCGGGAGCCCCCTCGGCGTGCCGGAGGAGGGGAGGGAGGGAGGGGTAGGGGAGTGCTAAGGGTAGAAGATCAAGGGAGGTCGGAAAATAGTCCAATCCGTCCCACGCAGCTAGAGAGCCAAGCGACCCAACCAACCAATACACAAACAGAAACACACACACACACTAGGCACTGACCAAGTGCAGTATGCTGCCTTTCTCTACGGTTCCTTCAGCAGACTGCTCCCCTTCTCGCTCTCGCTCTCACACACAAACACACACTCTCTCTCTGCGAGTGTGTATGAAAGCAGCAGCCTGTAAGTGCTTAATAACGTATAAGCTGAGCCCCTCCTACTCCCTCTCTTCTGGATGGGTAGGAGCGCTGCATCTTAGCTTGAAAAATGCCTTTTTGTTCCACATCTCATCTTTCCATTCTGCTCTCTCGCATCGTTTCTAATTCAGGACTTTAAATTTGAAGGGACAATTCATTCCCCGGATTAATCATTGGGGTTTACGATACTTAATATCTTGCTAATATTCCTCAAGCTGAATTTAGATTCACCATTCACTTTTATGACATCAGCAGATGAGGTTAGAAATACAGGGAGGATTGGTCAACTGAAGTGCATTTTTCTTCTCTCAACAACAGCTATATATATAAACTGAAAACCACATTTTGGACAAAAACTTATTTCCACACATAAAAAATGCCATAACCTACACATAACCATATCACTTGTCAGAGTTGAAACAGATTTGATGGATGAAATGTAGATCCAGCTGCCCACCAACTAACATGTCACTAACATGGAGAGTGCTTCACCAACAAGTGTTTGTTTCAGCCTAATGCTCACAGTTCCCAGGAAGTGCTGCTTGGTGACAGTACAGGGCCACTGACGACTCTAGTTCTTGGAACCATGGGTATTATATCAGAACCCACAATTGTCACAACTGTAATCAAAAAGGTCATCCCTTCGGTATGACCGTGTGTGTGTGTGCACACACGCACACACACGCTCTACTGAGGACAGAAGGAAGCACTTGATCACACCAGTGCACCACTAATTACTATTAACCCCGAGCTACTAATCAAACCTACAGTAGATACAGGATAGTTGATTAATTCCAAAGTTAAATCAATCGGGGGAGCTTCTGTCTCAGCCAGTGAGAAAACTATATAGCCTACATCTTCATGGCCTGAAATACACACACATGCTCAGGACCTATACATGCACTATACATGGAGAGATGTCAGAGTGGGGGGCTGCAAGCTGAACCAGCGCCCTGAGCGGTCGGGGGGGTACGGTGCCTTGCTCAAGGGAACCTGGCAGTGCCCAGGAGGTGAACTGGCATCCAAGCCACCAATCCACGCTCCCAACTTTTTGGGTCCATACGGGGATTTGAACCAGTGACCCTCCGGTTCCCAACCCAACTCCCTATGGACTGAGCTACTGCCACCCACTATTGAGGATTTCACAATATTGTTTCTATCATACTGACAATACGTGTTGCGGCAATATTTACGTCATTTAGACAACGCTTTACATTCTGATCCTGGAAGGTTATGTTCACTTTGGACTAAAGTTTCGAATAAAGTGAGAAAATAACCATACTTTTTAATTGTTTAAGTCATACAAAGTGAATGTATAGAAAAATAGGCTAGGTTATTTGAAAGAGATTATTTATTTTCTGAATTAGCAGAAAAGATGCTATGTGTTTTGTGATGTATCTCGTTACCATGACATGAAATGACCTATATCAGGTTAGACCCAGGATGACCTATATCAGGGAAGATATCGCCCAGCCGTACATCACAAACGCTGTGTAATCTGTGAAAACACAAACTGGTGGCGCCTATAATCTGCTTTGTTATTCTTTTCAGCTGATAGTAGTAGCAAATTAAATATTTCTAACAGAAGAGTAAAGCTCTAACGAAACACACTGCAGACAAACTAGGACCCAGTAACCCACGAGCTGCAATATGTCTGATACCAGGCAGTGAAGGTGATACACACTGCAGACAGGAGGTCACATGCAGACAAACTAGGACCCAGTAACCCACGAGCTGCAATATGTCTGATACCAGGCAGTGAAGGTGATACACACTGCAGACAGGAGGTCACATGCAGACAAACACCTAGTCTTAAATAAACCCTACAAGGAGACCCTGTAAGTCTGGGATCAGCTTTGCAACAAAGAGGCTTTTAACTACGAGCCTGAAGGCGTCTCGTGTAAAATCCTCTCCTCCGAGTCTCATGGTGAGAACATTTAGGCACTTTAAAGAGAAAAAAGGAACCAAGGAGTGTGTCTCTGTCCATGTGACAAGTTAAGTAAAATACTTTAACATTTTACCTTGGTGTGAACTTCTATCCTCATGAGAGCCACCTCACATATATATAACACACACGCGCACGCGCACGCGCACACGCACGCACGCACACACACACACACACACACACACACACACACACACACACACACACACACACACACACACACACACACACACACACACACACACACACACACACACACACACACACACACACACACACCAAAAGCAAGGAGACAGCACAGGTCAGATTGGATTTCACATAAGCGGGTACAACTAAGACAAAACAGATGACAAGCAACAACAAGCACTACCTTGTTAATTGTCACTACTTCACACTGTACCTTGCTTTGCTTGAGGCTATAACTTCAATTCACTTTCCCACGTAAGCGTGAATGCTGCAGTCAGTTCCACATATGTAACAGCCCTCAGTTGAAGCTGTTAAATGACTTCCCTGAACACGGCAAAGTAGTGTCCCAAGGTCAAGTGTTAACAGGACTCCAAATGGCCAAATCATGCTAAAATCCCTATTGCTTCAGATCCAGGTTGTGTCAGTCCAGGTGAGAACGTGGCCATCCGAGCATAGCTCAGGCCCAAAGGCCGAGATGTTCTCCATCACTTCGTCCTGCACTCCTTTACTTCCAGGGACTCTTTTTGTTATCTACTGTGCGTATCTCCCCTGTCAGGCTGTGTTCCTCTTAGAGCTCAGGCATCCCAGGGCTCAGCCAAAGGATCAAAGTGTCGGCAGAAGGAGGACTGCTGGATTGGCAGTGGCCGAGGGTGCAGAAGAGACCAGCCCCCTTCATGTAATTAACCCCATCTGACATGCTGTTATCCCTGAGACGGAGTTAAATCCATACTGACACCACCTGCTCTCTGCTCTTGCACACCCTTGCTTTCCACCTCCCTTCTCTGTTTCTTCATTTATTTTTTAAATCTCTTTCTCAACTCTCCCACTATCTTTTCATCTTCAGCACATCGTTCTCTCTCTCCCCTGCATCAGGTCTCTCTCTCTCTTACAGGTAGACTCTCTGTTGACATGGACAGACGACAGCAGTCAGCCAAAGACGGCTAAAGCGAGAGCAAATTCAAAGCCGATTGAGGAAGCCTTGTCAAACAGCCTCCTGGGTTTATTTTGGTTCTCAGGGAGTCATTAAGAAAAGAAGGCTCAGTTGCCAGCCAGATCACGGAGACACCAGGGATTGATAATGTGAAAGCAGTCTGAGTTATAGACTATATATCATTAGAAATTAGATTAGACAGGAAATAGGATAATCATATATATGCAAACCTTCTTTATTTCTAACAAGAAGCCCCATACAGCCATAGTTACAGATGTACTGAGCGGGTCATTCTAAGAGTTGAAAAATAAACGTTGCGCTGTTCTCTGGTGGAGAAATGTTATGTTACTAATCAGGTGACATGTCCAACAATATCTCCCATCGGTCGATAATATTTGCCCAGCCAATAACAATTGCCAATAGGTGTGTGTGTGTGACAAGGTTGGTCGTCTCTGAAGCTTGATTTATACTTCTAGTTTTTGGATCTTGTTTGTTTTCTGGTGATGTCTATTAGATACAAATAAAAGCATGTAAATGTGTGTGTGTGTGTCACTGCATTGATGAGTGTGAGTCATCTCAATGTGGGCTATCTCACGCCTGAGGAAAGACGGGGAAAGGAAGGAAGAAAGACATGCAGCACTTCCCGTATTCTCTGTTCATCACGCGCAAACCGAAGCCCCCTATGGCTCCTACACCTAGACCATATCTACTCTGCATAGAGCCTCTGTACAGCCAGGAATCAGCCTTATGTCTCTGCCCTGGGATTTACTGCTTGTCCTATGTTAGCTGGGATTAGCTCCAGGCCTCCCCAAAGATCAGTGGCTACAGCTATGGGATGGATAGCTAGCTAAAATCAACTATTTGAAAATGGCTGTAAATGGGAAACCAGGTTTCTTTGTTTTCCAGCAGCATCAAGTTTCCAAAATGGGCTATGGGAAATGACTGGGAAAAAATAACTATCATCATAATCAATGTTCACACTATAGTTGTGAATTTTCATACAACTCCTACAGTCTTCAGCAATAACTATGTCAGTATAATACTCATTATCTTGTGACTCCAGAGTAAAAAACAGTGACAAGATCTTTAGACAGTGGTCAAGAAAAACAAATCAAGGCATACACGGTCATCACTTTGACGCAAGAACAAGGGCTCAAAGGGAAATCTGTTGCCATGGAAACCCATTTTTGTGCTGCAGGGAGTTGAGCGTCAGAAGAACAAAACATTGATGTGGTTTAATGATGCAATTGTGGTTAGAAGGTGTGTGTGTACACGTAGCCAAATCTGCTTGTAGGCACACACTCTCAGGACAATATACAGTATGCCAAAGAATCTTTATATTTTATTACACTAATATGAGGCACAGCCGTGTGAAAAACAGAAGCAGGTCTTTACTACGGCTGTGTAAAGTGCATGAAGACTTGTCTAACTGTTGATAAATGCACCACATAATGACCACACACACACACACACACACACACACACACACACACACACACAGAGAGGCACACGTCTGATCCACTAAAGAATGAGCCCACATCTCCGTGTCCATAGGAGTCAGACAGTGTGTTGTGGTATATGTTGAGTGAAGGTCAAAGAGAGGAATGGGTATATTTTTCTATGTTGTGCTCACTCCCTCTTGTGGTTGGACGTAGGCCTGCAGCCCTTTTAAAAGAGCCGAAAAACAAAACAAGACCAGCTGTTCCCTCAAATGTATTAGTTCAACAATACTAGAGCTACCCAACGTTTAACAAACAAAAGGTAAAAGCCAAGAAATCGAGCGTTGATGAGTGTTTGAAATTCCACACTTTATTGATTATTATGTCATGTGTTTGCCATTTTAGATTGGAAACGGTGTGAACATTTCCTCGGTTTCTCAACTCCAGCAACAAAGACACGCCCTCACAGCTCTCGCCCTGCCTATCACCTGAGTGTGCACCTTAAAGATTTCCCCATTTTTACCATGCAGTAATAAACAAAACTATATGACAATATGAATCTCTGAACAGAACAGGTACTTAGAGAATGTACAAGGACATCTGGCAGTCCACTAACCACAGCACAGAATCCACAAGAGGGCACTATAACCCAAGAACAAGGTCCAAGCAGTGTGAGGGGTGATGTAAGACCTGAGCCAAATCTACCCTCCATCCTCCATTAGATTTGATCCTAATCTGTGGTCCAGGGATCCCCAGTCACGAGACTATCACTAGACCACAGTGAGTGTCAGTGAAGCCAAACAAGACGATGTCCAACCACACAGTCAGATTCTGATGACCTCTTGAGACAGCAGCGGTCATTTTGTAATTCAGCAGTATTTAAAGAGAACAGCAAGAGTCTGATGATCAGGCAGCTAGCCTGATTTACCTCATACACAGCAGCAATAGCCCTCTCCAATCGTATGTCCTCTGTTAAATATTAAGCATTCAATATCCCAGAATAACAGAAGCAGCACACAGAGAGAGAGGGAGAGCGAGAGAGAGAGGATGTACACCTGATCTCCCTGCAGGTGTGTGGCTGTGCATCAGTAAACAGACAGGAGAAGAAGCATGAGTCACTGTTTCTCCACCACAAGTGGCTGCTAAAGGTACAAGCTACACATAATAACACTGACAGCTGGTCTGGGTCTAGAAACGTCCACACAAAGTCCCCAGTATGCGGGATATCATGAGTGTTGTCTTGAGTCTAGGAAAACATAAACCAGGGTCAGCATATATCTGCAGGAGTGTGTGTGGTAGTGTCAAGGACACAGTGTGTTTTCATTTCAGGCATCTAGCTGGTGTCATTATCAGGAGCACGGTAGAGTCAGTGAGCGGGGGGGGGGAGTTCTTTGGCTACGTGGCTGCTGCCGCTGCACTGATCCAGCTATGAGATGGCCGCTCTGACCATTCAGCAACCAATTCATATTCATCTGTTTTATCGCCTCATCGCATAGAACTAGTTTTACCAGAAAAGGTGAAAGGGTTCATGAAAACCAGATCCCTGCAGATCACCAAGACATTTAATCCCATGCAAAGCTGTCATGTCAGGGAGCCAGATAAGGGAAGGATTACTAGCTCTGAATCGCTGGGAGACTCTCAAAGTAAATCTATGCAACTTTGGCCAAACAGCTGCAACTGTGGCAGCTAGTAGCCATTTTGAATTACTGGTGCATGCTCAAATGTAGGTACAAGTAGCAGAAGAAGAAAGGAGTCCCAAAGTCAACTAACTGGCTGACAAAACCCCTGACTGTACTGAACTGAGCAACTACGTGTTTTATTTCTATTTATGAACTTATAAGCTTGAAAAGGGAAAAACGTGTTATTTGTTGTTTCAGTTGAATCGCAGTCTCACTTTGATGTGAAAGGAAGTGTCAAATTTAAGATTAACAGAGGAAGAAAGACAAAGCAGGATCTGGCGTAGTATGTGTGGTTAGAAAAGTTTTTTTTAACTATAATAAGATAATGTACATATTATAGGTCGTCATAAAAAGAAAAAGGTGTAAGACCGGAGTATGTTTTCATCTCAGTTTCATATTGAACAAACTAAAGCTGACCTATAAAAGAGACAAGTTGAAAACTCAAACCCTTGCCTGCTTGCTGTGAACAGTGCAGTGCAGAGGAAGTGTGGATCTTACCGTGTGTGTAGCTGACTCCCGGGCTGAGGGTGGAGGGGGTAGCAACGTGCTCCCTGTTGGGCGTTTGGAGGCCTGCCTCCTTCTCTTTCTCCTTCTCCTTGTCCCGCTCCTTCCCCTGGCGCTGGCTCATCCTGCCTGGGGTCAGAAGGACGGTGTCATCCCCGCACACTACAGCAGCTACAAGGAGAGGACACAGAGGACAGAGAAGGAAGGAGAGATATAACATGTTACCATCTTACTGCATTCCCATCACAAAACATCTTCAGACAGCACTCCTGTGGAGCATCTGCTAGGGGCAGCTTTCTCCATTATAACACAGTGTGATAACTTATATAACGCTTATTTCAGCCAGTAGAGTGATCCCGACTGGTCCGGCCAACGCTGCCATGCAGACCCTGCTAACTGCTAATGTTACCAGGCCAGCGGGTCACGGCTGTTTACAGCGTGTAGCCTGTTCAGCGGTCGTAGCCGACAACGTGAGCTATTTGACGCCAAGAGAGGGGCTGTCAACTGGGAAGCAATTGTTGCTGTAATTCTAAGTCAATAAAGTGTGTTCTGTCGGGTGGAGAGGATGGAGAGGTTGTTGTGTTGTTAGTGGTTCCTACTGTAATTCTAAGCAGAGAAAGAATGTG
>NW_023265587.1:998153-1022377 GCF_013103735.1 Etheostoma cragini
GGGACGACTCTCTCCAGTATTTTGAATTTGTACTGCAGTGTCTATTTTAAACACTAGCTGTCAGTATTACATATTGCACCTTTAAGGAGGCAGTGGCTCTACAGACAGCTTCTACAACTTAAAAAATCTGCTAGTACAAAGAAAGCCTCGAGCTTAATTAATGTCAAAGAGATTGTGTGAAGCAACCAAAAGAACTGTACACAATACCAAGACAAATAAACACATTTAAGAGAACATTTGTCAGAGTAGACTGCACACACACAAACACAAACACACACACACACACACACACACACACACACACACACACACACACACACACACACACACACACACACACACACACACACACACACACACACACACACACACACACACACACACACACACACACACACAACCCCTTATGTTCCATCTACCCCAAAAATAGCAGCTCCGCCCCTTCCCCTGACTGTGTGCACTACCCTTAGCCCTTCCTCTGAAAGGGGACTGGCTTACCGGAAGTGGGATGGTGCTCTCTCAGCTCTGCATGGTGCTAGCAGGGGGAAAGGGAGAAGAGACAGAAAAAGGGGAAACAAAGTGATAGGAGAGGAACGCAGAAACAGAGAGTGAGATGGATTGAAAAAGTGTGTCCGAGATTTTGGATAAAGATTAAAGAAGGGGGAGGGGAGAGGGCGTCCATCATGTGTTGTTGACCAGATGTTGGCAGTGGTAGGTTTAAGTGCAGCAGGATGGACGATAGCGGGCAGCATCAGCAACAGCAGCAGGAGCAGGAGCAGCGGGAGAAGCCGCAGCCACACAGGAGGACAAAAAAAGGAGGAGGAGACAAGAGACAAGAACAAAAGAAAAAACAGACATTAGTTTAACCAAAATGTTAACAGAGGACACCACTTGACACAAAACTGGCAACAGATGACGATGGGGGACTGGGTAAAAAAGTAGATTGAATGAACGGACGTTGCCACACTAAACACACACACACACACACACACATACACACATATACCAGCTTGCCAGAGCAAATGCGTATATTTCATTGGATGTGACATTTAGTGTTACATTCATTCATAACTAAAACAACAACCGGTAGCCATGTCTCTCTTTATCAGATGGAAGCTGACTGTTAACCTAAACCTGAACTGACAGTGTTCCGTTGAGTGCTGCACCTGATTCCTATTTTCATGATTATTATTGGATTATTATTAAACAAGCTAAAAGTCCACAGCAAGCAGATCTGTGTCATGAGCTATTAGGGGTGGCAGTAGCTCAGTCTGTAGGGAGTTAGGTTGGAAACAGGCGGGTCACTGGTTCAAGTCCCTGTATGGACCAAAAAGTACGGAGTATGGATTGGTGGCTGGAGAGATGCCACTTCACCTCCTGGGCACTGCCAGGTGCTCTTGAGCAAGGCACCGTACCCCCCCAACCACTCAGAGCGCTGGTTCAGCTGGCAGCCCACTCACTCGGACATCTCTCCATTAGTGCATGTATAGATCCTGAGCATGTGTGTAGTTCAGGACATTGTGTACATTGTAATTTCCCCATCGAGGATCAATAAACAGATTAAAATGAATTCAATCAAATTAAATTCCTCCCGAAAAGCACATTTTGACCTGCTGGTGGTGTAGAAGGAAAAGTCAAGGGATCAACCCACATGTCAGCAATAGGAGCTCTCATTGGCTGGATGTTGACCCGTTGCCCACCATGGCCATCCTCTGCCCTGCAAGCAACACATCGGCTGCAGCGAAGCAGTGACCCCATTCACAATCATCTCTCAGACTCACAAACACACGTCGTGGAGTAGTCCTAATCCCTCCATCCTCAGGAGGACATGTCCATTTAACAAGATCCTAATTAGCACGCTCTGGCAATCCGTACGGCTGCAGTGGATAGAGTGAAAAACTGGCATTCCAGTCATACGTGGAACTACCACGGACTGTACTAATCCAGTCAGACCAAACACAACCACAGACAGATCAGTAGGAGAAAGACAACGCCGCTGATTGGGCATTGCTCAGGTAATCGGGAAGGGGAAAACAAAAGGATACCTTCTGATTGGCTAGGAACCTTAAAGCCACTATCGGAGAGGATACACAATATGAAGAGTTGCTTCCTGGATTCCTGGACAGTTTGTCCGAAATAGCCCAGGGATCCAAATGAACAGTCTTCTGCTTGGGCTAGTCTGTATGCTAACGCTGCCCATCCATGACCACAGTGAGTCTAATCCCACAACACGATATGTCTGTCTTCTACTTAATCTATTCGGTTTCTGAAGAGAAAAAAAGGGTTTTAATGTTCAAATATATCTTTTATTTTAGACAAATATTTCATTTCACCTATGATCATGTTAAATAAAATCATAAAAACTAAATGAAAAAAGGACATTTCTGTAAGCAATCTGTGATATGTACCATTATTTCAGAATTTATGTTGAAAAAAATTATATATGCAGTAAATATGTAAATATAATAATACAAAGTTATACCATATTTTCAAGTAAATAATTTACATTTGATTAAATCCCTGTCTTCCCAATTAGCTAATTGCATTCTTTCAAATTGCAATTTTGATTTGAAAACGATAACAAATCCATGGCAACAGGCAACTACAGCCAATGTCCTTGACTGACAGCCTGACGGGTGTGAAGCCCGCTCGGAGGCTCTAATGAAAGCCTCACCTGATGATTAGTGCTGATCAATTATGCAGATGAGTGTGGAGGAGTGAAGAGGAGACTGTCAGAAGGGCTATGAATAATCTTTAAGTGTCTTTTAAAAACTAGAAATGATGACAAAGCAGCCTGAGAGGAGTTTTATGGGACCAGTGTAATGACAGACACTGCTGGATCACTGCATGTGGCAGGCCTAGATTAGCACTCTTCACTATACATTACATACAATACATACAATGACAGACACTGCTGGATCACTGCATGTGGCAGGCCTAGATTAGCACTCTTCATTATACATTACATACAATACATACAATGACAGACACTGCTGGATCACTGCATGTGGCAGGCCTAGATTAGCACTCTTCACTATACATTGATCGATCAAGATGTGCGTGGTGGGTGACTCAACTGTCGGGGTGGAGGGGTACAGTAGATCTAAATGCATGACAGGCAGATAATAATTCATACATACTACCAGTAGCTGTATCCATTCCATTAATAGTTGGTATGTAGAATACAGTTACATTGTTGAAATCAATGGATAACATGATGAAACTTCTTTATATCTAAATAAATGAAGGCAACTCCATGCATTTCCCAGAAGCCTCCACATGAAAATGAAAAGATTTGCTTTTTGCATGATCGCTGATAGGGGTAGAGATGGAGCCGGCACAAACAGCCAGGGCAGGACTGAGATCCTAGCTGCAAAATTCAAACAGCATTTCACGTTAAAGAAAGAACAGGGAGAAGGAAATATAACTAAAATCAAATAATAAATCATTTGCAGTGCAACCTCTGCTCGCAGCAACCAACCTCCTTTCAGCGTCCCATTGACTCCTCCTCTAACCTGGAGCATCTTAACGTTGGTTCTTTTTTTATTTAGCGGGGGGAAGTCGTCTGCTGTAGTGTCACTGGTCACCTTGCTCTTTTAGAGTTGTATCTGGTAGCTACCTGCTTAGTTGACGTGGGACTTTCCATCCTCCTATGTGCTGAGCTACTTGCCCCAGAGCCGCTGAAAGACTGACTAGGTCCGTTTGACATGCTAGCCAACGTTAGCTAAAATTTGCGTATGGTAGCAAGGCTACGGTTAGATTTTTGTAACAGGCTATGTAGTTCAGGACTACAAATACAAAAATCAATCTTCTTGTTTATATACACCTTCAGCCAATTGGAACAGAAGAACAGACCAGAAATGGAGGTCAACCCTGTTGTTGCCGTCTTGTAGAGCTCTAAGACTCAACGTCAGTCGTGTACAGAAACAGAACACAGAAGGACAGAGCTTGGAGAAAAGTGAGCAAAGCCATAGGACTACACTGTAAGTTTTGAAAATACGTGTTATTTGATTCTGAATATTCACGAGTTACAAATGTGAAAATGATTAAGATATTACGCTGCTTGGGAATCAGGATCACTTGCACAGTTTAGAGTCTGACAACGTGTTGAAATGCATCTAACCATTAAGAATCGAAGCTGGGACCAAGCCAGTACATCCAGTGTGGATCACAGAGGCCCAAGCATCCATTTACCGCAGCCAGCATTGACTTCTGGTTACTTACTTTAATCCTGGGCTCTGGACTATTTCAAATGATATCCATAAGTGACCAGCACATGTAGAAGACGAGCACCTACTTAAGAATGTAACTGCCTACCTTGTCAGAGATGGACGGGCCTAGGTCTCTCTCCCAAGCTGCAGCACCTAATATGAGGCCACCATTTCAGGCCTGATATTAAATCACAGAACTGATACAGGAGGATTTGGTTAATGGGTTGAAGGCAAGCACCAGCTCAATCCATCTGGTGTCAGGTTCCTTGGGAAAGCAGGATATTTGAGACAGGCCTTGCCCGTGTCGGGTCTGTAAATGTCAACAAGGAAAGTGGGCAGATCTAACCTCCCAGGCAGCTGATTGAATGTGGAGAAGCAGTTTTAAGCTCCAGATGCTGTTGAAATAAGTCTTTTTCATTTTTTATTCAAACAGATGACCTGATCCGACCTGTTAAATACGCTTTTAAGGCATCCCAAACTGTTATGTAAGACCATGAAGGTTGAAGAAAATATTTTTCTGCTTCCCCATTTCTGTTACATAACTCTCATCAGTCTCATTCCAGTCATGATGAAAGGCTTTTTCAAGGCTGTGTCTGATTAAGGACATGGGAAAGAGGACAGCTGACTATCTCACGAGCTGCCCAATGCAACCACATTATTCTGTCAGACAGCAGTTAGACTAGTTTCCAAAGAGGCTGTTCTACCATGAAGGACAGAAGCTAATAGTTAAAAGAATTAATCACCTCACCTCCAACCCCCTCTCTCACCCTGTCCAGCACTCTGTCCATCAGGCAGACGCAGACATTAGAACACCTCCTTCATCACCTCTGCAATACCCACTCTGAGCAACATAAAGTACTGCATGCCAACCGTCCCTGAATTACCAAAGGTTTAAAGCCAAGGACAAGAGAACAGTGTCATGGTAATATCCCGGTGCAGTGTGGTTATTCAGTTCAGCTTCAGGGGGAAGACTGAAACGCTGCTGTTTTAGAACAAGGCCACATTTTGCTGTGTGCCTTCTCTCCGGCTTTCAGACCAAAGCCACCAGCCTGCTGCGCTGTCACGACAATGACATTGACATCCACAAGGACAGGGGGGGAGAAGCTCTCAAATAAAGCTGAAATATTCTAAGTTCTGTCTGAAGCAGGAACATGAAGCTAAAGAGAGGGAGGTATTGGTGCACAACCAGTTGTGTTTTCTTTTCATTTTGAGAGAAGGTAAATCCGAGAGCCACCTGGGAGGTTTTAGATTTGGTTTATTTAACCTGTACAATATGTGTGTTTTCATCCTCTTAACTGACAGCCATTTCAATCCCATCGACCAAGGGACTGCTCGTTAGGCCAATTAGAGAACAACTGTAGCTGACAAGATAAGCACTAAGATGGTCAGTCCCAACAGCTCCCTGAGCTCCTTTCTGTGTTCTTTGTACCGTGCTGTGTGCTCCACCTTCTCATTTCCCTTGCACATACGTTCTCTCTACTGCATCCCACCTCCACCAGTTTGGTATAGTCTGTAAGAATGAATAGGAATCAACCCAGAGACAGACTAAGTAATGTAATTCCTAGCCTCAAACACTCCGCCGTAATCACAGCGAGCTCTCTCTGCGTCTGAAAAGACAAAGAGTGCTTTTGCAGGATGAAATGCCATGGCATATTACATAATGTTTAAACATCACTCGCAGCACAATTCTGACCTAGTTTATTCTTAGTAGCAAGGAAAGAAGAGATAACAGCTTTTTCCTCTTTTTAGATCTGAAGGGCATCTTTAGTCATTTACTCAGCTAAGAATTAGAACATGTTGAGATGAAGGCCAAACCTAAACGCTGGTCTAATACTCAATGGACTGTCCCTGTATATTTAGATATAGATAGCTTTAAAAAACAAGGTAAAAGAAAAGATAAAGGTAACGATATAGGAAGAGACACAAAGAGAACATCGGCTTTCTACTGCAGGTGCCAGTGATGGTCACAAACATTATTAATTATTGGTTCATTTACTCGGTTGTATACTTGGCGTACTGTATGCTTGCTGCAAATGAGAATGGGTAACACATCAATGGAAAATGACAAAATAAAGTGTATTAGTAAGGTGCTGGTCCACAATCCCCCAGAATAGCTTGCTAAGTGTCCTAGTTTCTCCAAGTCTCCGAACTCTACTGCTGGGAGGAACAACAGATATTTCCTCATTTGGTGTTTTGATGTACGTCTAACACAATATTCCATATAGCTGGTGACTGTGAACGCCATAGCCTATGATTCAGATCATTTTCACACACAGTCAAAAACTGGCATCTGGCCAAGTGAGCCGAGCCGCCAATTTGGATTTTGATGCTTGTTTATTTGGGGCATTACGGTACGTGGGCTTGGAGCAGCCAAAAAGGACGAAGAAGGAACCATATAGGATCAATAATTTCTCCCATTTGATACCAAGTAAAATCCAACAATAATACTATTACTGTCCTGCTTTGTTATTTAAAAAAAGGGACCTCAAAGGTTAAAATATCAAATAATCATCTTTCACCGTCATAAAAACATTCCTCCAAAGGTCAGCTGACAGTTCCAAAGTTTCATATGGTTTTACTGTGTAGCCTTGTGATGGATTTAAAGGGAAAGTCACCTAAAATGATATTACAATAATAAGAACACATCATTTGGCTGGAGTTCAGTTGGATGCAGGTTTAAGGCACTTCAGCATTTGCAGCACTTGGCCGAACTGGATCCGTTGTCCGGTTCTAATTACAGCCCATGGTTGTTACTGAGGATAGGCCCTGGGAGTGCCAACAGCCAAATTAGCTGGATAAGAAAGTGTCCCGCCTACCACACACTGGAATAGAGTTACTCACAACACTGGATTAATCAGTGGTATATCCAAAGCCATGTGCTTTGTTATTTCTGAAGCTGATATATGGGATTCATCTGTTGAAATGTTTATATATTAGTGGTAACAAAAGAAATCTATTTCCAAGAGCTTGAATCTTTTTGAACATTTCCCTCATAAAACAAGTGTACACTTCCTGGCAATTGTAATCCATCTAATTCCAATACTTTGAATTTGTATTTTCTCCAAAACCCCAGTGCAACTAACCTGAAAACCACTAAGTTTGTGGTTTCCAAGAAAAGTGAGGCACATGATGGTATCTTGCTTCATTATCTGTGCCTGCTCCTAATCAGGCAAACTGATACAAGCTGTCCTCTAGAGACGTCCTAATCAAGAGTTTTGGCCCCAGATGCTAATGGTGTACGAGGCGATCATATTACTGAAAGGACGTGTTCTCTGAGAAGTAGAGTTATCGTCAGTATCATGAGAGAATGTCAGCCCTACTTCCTGCATGAAGATAAGCACAGACTGTGAACTCCTGACATCAAAACAAGACAGATAGGAGCTAGGCTGGTTTCAGGGAGGCACTCATACTCCTCGTTAGAGGTTCTGGGAAAACTACAGCACACGGTAGAATTAAAATGACCCGGGTTCAGGTAACAAGCTGACAGTTATCTGAAAGCTAAGGTCACATCAGTTTTATAGAAAAGCAAAGCTTCTGATTAGTAAGAACCTATTACCACAAACAATAAAACATGATTTATTCTAAGATATGACATTAAATTGACTGATGACTTCTACACAACCACACATGTATTAAAGTTGTGTTACAATCTTGCTCTATAATTCAAAACAAAAAGACTTTCTGGGGTGTAGATTACTCAAAGTCATAGAATACAAAAACAGTGTATTCATTTAGCAACTTAACACACTTTCTTGGTTAAACTTGGGAAATTACACATCACATCTGTGCAAGGCACAATCATTTGTGCCGGGTCAAAATGCCATGATAGTGCATTTCACCAACTCTCAATCCGAGAGTGAGAACACACTCAGAGTCTGGGCCAGCGTGCAGTGGTGTCAGAGATCCTTCATTCATCAAACAACCGACACATCCATCAGCACAAGGTGGCTCCATGGCCAAGGCAGGCAGGGGGGAGGGGGGGGACTATATGAGGTACAGATCTTGGGAGCTGCCCATACAGTGGCTGATTTACAGCTAGAGTGGAACTGCAACTCAACCATAAATAAAAATGTGTAATCATATGGGACCAGAGAGTCGGCTCTGTTGGCCAAGATACTGTCCAACGGGGGAGCGGAGCCAAGGCAGGAAACACTATTCACTGCTCACTCATTTTAAAAGTAGACAGGAAGGTAGGAGTTACAATCGTGCAACCGTCAGAATGAGCATCCTTCAAGTCTTTAATATGTTCAAATGTCTGTGTAGCTATGCGCTACATTCTGAGCCCTGAGTCTTTACATAACAAGAGGGGTACAAACCACACACACAAACAGAAATACAGTACATAGAGACAAACTGACTCCCAGAAATAACATAAAGGAAACATACAAAACAGATATACATACAAATATGCATGCATGGAGACCTACAAACAGCTATGCCCCAAATGAAAACAGGTACAGATGAGTGTTCCAGTGTTTCCAGAGTTTGGAAGAATATCTGGTATCACTAAATGCAGGATTGGTTATAGCATGGTCAATCAGCATATGAATCTGTACATATGATCCCTCAGCACAGCATGGGAGGGGGGGACATTACGCGTCACAACCAGATGACTAGCAGTGGTCCATCTTGGACACTTCAACAGGATTGTTCATCTTATTTATCTTTGCTGTGCTGTAGCTGCCCCATACAGTGGAGTACAGTATGCTCTGAAAAGAGCCATTTTAAATCTTCAGAACACATATGAAGTTTGCGTGCCAGAGTATTTGCTTGCCCACATCATTTACAGCACTGCCGCTGTATGTCATCATCCCAAAAACCCTCCCCGATAATGTGGCCCAAGTATTTAACTTTAGTAACTCCGTTAAGCTCCTGCCCTGACGAGAAAGAAGAGGGAAAGCACAGCTTCCTGTCCTCCTCAGTAAGAGCAGTAGTAGTAACACTTGTTTAGCACTGAATATGATGTCATGCTGTAGCCCATAGTCTGAGCAGTTGCTGTAGGCCAGCACTATATGGAGACATAACAATTAAATCATCTCAGATCAGATGATTAATACGCCCATCCTCCACCATACAGCCAGTTATACACACTTCCAATGTCAAATTATTATAGAACAATAATTATACAAATTAAAAAGAACAGGTGACCGGATTCCACTTGTCTAACCCCACTGGTCACTGGGAAAGGAGCCGATGTTGTCCCCCCCCATCTAGCTTGCATAGTTTGATGGGAGTACCAATAATGCAAGATACGCATCAGGTATGGGGGGGACCCCCCCGCTCTTGTAATTTTATAAACAATTTACCGTGATTAACACAGTCAAAAGTTTTGGATGCATCAGGTTGAACCATGACTTTTATACTTGGTATCAAGTTCTTTCAGTGCATATATACACACACATCTGTGATATGTCTCTTCTTAAAACCAAAGTGACTGTCAGTGGTTATTATACATTCTTGTTGTCTACCAAATAGAATTTGATAGAGAGTATACTCGCTAGAGCAATCGGACTGTAGTTTTCTATGCTTAATACCTTGCAGGTTTTGTCTTTAATAACTGGGACTAATATTACAGGTAACATAGAGTCCGGTAATGTGCCATGCGTTAATAATCCAGAGAAGCATACAGCAGGTAACACTGAGATTCTATGGCTTGTTTACATTTTGACAAATGATTCCAGCTAAGACATTACGGGCTATATAATATAGCTTCTTATTGACCTGCAGAAGAGTAATCCCTCAATGAAGTCTATACAGTGAGGAAGCATTATTCAGATTGTAAATGTGAGAGAAAGTGAGCACTGGTATCAGATTTGTATTGCTATGCAGATACCGTGAGTTTAGGTATTGAAATCTGTCTCAAACCTGAAGTCATGGTGTAAAAAGGTAGGCCTACACCAATACTCCATTTCACTACATCGTATCATCTGCTCACTAGGGGCCATAAATGGCCACTTAATAAAATTACCTTATTAGTATTCAAAAGAATACAAAGAAACACTTTCCAGCTAATGGCTCTAAAAGTGGTTGTAAATGTGTAAATGAGTGTTTTTTACAGAAAAGGAAATCTGTCCATGCTTTATCTTTCATGAAGAAGGAGCATGGGGGTGGGGAGGAGGATTTCAACCTCACACAGGCTGCAGACAGCCTTTCATTACACTGAAGCATTCCAGCACCAAGTGGGGGGTAGCTAGGTGGGTCCACGTGCCTCACATAGAGTGGAGTCTCGGTTTCATCACTGCAGGGGGGCGGGGGGGTTGGGGCTCAGGGTCAGGATGGAGGTGACAGGGTAAATGTCCTTAAGAGGAAGCAACATGGTGGCAATACTGAAGATCTACAATGGTTGTGAAGGAGGAATCAGGTTGGGCACGACAACTTTAACTATAGAATGATGAAGTCAAATGCATCGTATGGTTACTCTCATTCTTCATTATATTAGAATAATGCTTTACCAGTCTCGGCAAGGCAAAGCTGGGAGCTGGGCCATTGGCCAACTGCATTTAAACCTCAAAAGATGAGGAAATGGAACCACAGGCTGACCACGGCTGGGTTTCATTCTTGTTAGGGATTTGGATATCTGTGTCCTACAAACGTTTCCAACTGGACAACAGTTACATTTTTGGAGTGGAGGTCTTAAAAACACTGCTGTTGTGTATATTTATCAAGGTTTGAGACAGAAGTCAGTGCTGCTTCCTCGTAGGAGCTCGTGCTGAATAACTAAAAGCTTTGCCTTGCATTTCATCATAAACCAAAGCAGAAAGGATCCAATTGGAGCATGTACAATGAAGCATGGGAGCAGCGGTCTGCTAATGCTGCAATGGAGATAGGCTTTCAAAATTAGCACTAAAAAGAGCTTATATTCAAAGTCTTTCCAATCCACTCCAGACCTCAGAATCCATGAATCTACACAACATGCTTCCAGGGTTGGAAAAGCTTCCAGGCCGACCAGAGTTAGGGCTGGGCAGCGTGAAGAAATCGGATGTCACAATATTCTTGACCAAATGCATCGATGACGATATTGCAACGATATTGTAGGGTTGACAACTGGTGC
The DNA here is from genome assembly GCF_013103735.1 of Etheostoma cragini. Classification (NCBI taxonomy): domain Eukaryota; kingdom Metazoa; phylum Chordata; class Actinopteri; order Perciformes; family Percidae; genus Etheostoma; species Etheostoma cragini. Next base: position 1,009,416 of record NW_023265587.1, read on the forward strand.
TTTCACAAGATATTTTTTATAATGAGATTTTAGATAAATTAAATGCAGTAAATCAATCATGTAGTAAAAAATGTATAACATGTAATTACAGAGAAAAAGAAATTCTTTTCTTACAACTTAAACAACTGATTATGTGCATGCACAAAGATAGTGTGATGTTCAAATGAATCTGCAATTCTTCAAATCATATCCTCTCAAAATATTTTCTGAAAACATTTAGTTAGTATGTGCTTGTGAATACCAATTTAGACAACCTAATTGCATATTATGATATCTCAATATCTGATTACATCCCGATATGATTCCATCGGAAGACTATAATTTAATTTAACATATTGAATTATTGGCCAGTCCTAATCAGAGTTTTGCTGACCGGATTAAGGTTGCAGACATAATCTACGCCAGAAAAACGACAACAGAGAAATGGCAAAAGGCACGGCTTCCCCTTAACATAGGGAATACTGTTTCACTAATAATAATCCAATAATATACCCACATACCTAAGTACCCACTGCCAGTACCTATGTACTTACTAACATTTACTTTTAAAGTTTTGACATTATTGTTTTGCTGCTTTTGAATAATCTACTTAATAATAATAATAATCTACTGAAAACAGCCAACCTGAATACAATCAGTCTGAATAAAAAGTTAAAAAACTAAATGGCAATCAGTTTAGCAGGCTTACTTTTTGGTTCCACATCCATGTTTTGGTGGTCACTAAAGATAACTATGTAATGTCCTTTGATCTCTTGTTTAAAACTGATTCCCTGCCCTGTAGTAGGAAGCAGCATGGAGCCTGGACTCGGGACACGAGCAGCTGCTCAGGGTGAATGAACACAGACTTATCAATCTGAGTACACTAGCTCCGGCTGGGTGCCTCTACCCCGTGCTGCAGCCAGCGTTCCCGCTGAGTCTCTTTATGGGCAAAAAAATAAAAAGGATTCCTTGAAACCCGTTATGTAAATGTGAGCAATAGATAATTGGGTAATTTGCCTTTAATCCAATGAGCATCACACCTGGTCAGACACTTAGGTAGCAATTAGGAATCTTGTTCAGCAATTTAGCATTATTTTCTCTGATAGGCAGACATAAAAACAAGTGCTATAGTTAAAAGCTTCACTGGGTTTTAAATTGGATTTGAGAGCGTTGCATGGAGCAGCTATCGTGTTTCTATAATGTACTCGATTTTGCTCCTTCCTCTGTTGCAAGCAACCAGAGACGGACCTCCCCTCTCTGCCATTAGCCCTGATTAGAGCCATGGCTTGGCTGTCAGCCTGCAGCAGTCCAACCTGTCCACACATATTCAAGGATCACTCTGAAAAAGGACTCTAAGCAACTAAGAGTTTGCCAAGCAACTATCTCCACCGTGCTAATAGAAGCAACATGATCTCCGTTAGGTATACATGACGCTCTTGAGCAACGTGTGTCAGTCAGTGATTGTTGGCCTTCACTCAGTGACAACATACTGGGCAAACAACAAGCTGGAGTGGAAACAACACAGTAGCCTCTGTGTACAAGTGGGAAACCGTATCCCAAAGACAAGCCTGAAGCTTTAAAAGCTCCCTATTATGGCAACACCATATAACAAATTATCAGTCTTTCCAACATGTTTAAATCCTATTGCAGAACAAAATTCTTCAAAGTCCTACACTCACACTGTCTGAAATGCACTCTACTCCGCCCACTCCTGTTTCCCGTTATGACAGCGTTAAAGTTCACTTACAGAAAGAGAGGAAATGCGTACCGTGTGTCAGTCAGCCGAGGGTGGTGAACTTGCCACTGCTACAGCTTCTTGGTCAGACTAAACCTGGGACGACAAGGCACTGAGCTCAGCTCCGTCTCTCTCACACACACACACACACACACACACACACAGGGAGGAGACAAGACAGAGAGAACCAGCATGCGAGAGAATTCAAGCCCGTCTCTCTCTCTTTCTCTCTCTCTCTGATTAGTGCTCTTTCCTCTTTTTTTTCTTCTTCTACTAGTAACTGTTCTAATCAATCATTATGATTTCTTCATTCTTTCTCAGCTTTTGTCTAGCCTCAAAGCAAGCATAACTTTCCCTCTGGCTATCTCCCCATCCATCCATCTTATTCTTTCATTTGCTTCATCTACTTCTCTCTCTTTCTCTCTCTCACACCGTCCATCAGGCATTTTGACTACAGTGCAACTCATCTGAACAAGTTTCTTCTGACAAACATCTGACACACAAACCAGCAAAACACCACAGAACCACAAACAAGGAAGTGGGCAGTCGCTGTTTACAAATGGCTGAACATAAAGCCACAATCACATGTGGTGTATTGAAGCTGTTGGGTACACTCTTGAGCAGAGCTACTGTAACTGCACATGTTGGCCAAGGCCCTTCTGCCCCAATAAACCAAAGTGGGCGACCTAATCTCCCAGACCATCATGGAAAATCACCCCGGAGGACGACGCACGCAAGACGCAGCCACCCTGTGACCTGGTTAAGGGCCCAATATTGCAAGCTTTAATGCACTCTCCTGTGCTGCGGTTTCCACTGACCGACTTAAATGTTGGCCACACACCCTAGAGCCGGGGGCATTGAAAGATACAACGCCATATGTAACTGCACATATGTGTCTTATACATGCATTAACCAAAGGTCGTTTCACACTGGATTCAATTTGATTTGAGTTGTTTCTTCTATTACAGAAAATCATCTGCAAACCCAGATTCAGCCAAATGTTTGGTCATCAACACACACATTTAGTTTACATTATTATTTAGTCTACTCAGGCAAGGTGAAACTGAGCTCTGCTTTGTTTACTTTTCACAACAGAACATTTTTGTCTGCAATTGCGATGAAAAGGGTGGGTGATGGTAAAGAAGTGTACAAGTAGTTCAACATATCTACACTCAGAATTGAGAGCAGCCTGCTGCAGTTCTCACTGAATTTGTCACCAGAAGTTAATAAGAATAATATTGAGTAAAAGTTGACATATTCCAGTCTGTGATTATCCATCAACATCCGTTCCTTTAATTTTGGTCTAAATAATTCTTACTTTCTGCTTTTCTAACTCAAACATTAGGTAAAATTTCCTATAAAACCACCACTGCTGGTCCTCAACGACTGGCTGACGAGCTGAACAGCTGCTGTAGGTTTGAAAAGACCACAGTCAGTCACCTTCCCCCACCTTTACGATGTCACCTCCCCCCCTCTGACCCCTCACCTGCACTCACGATCTGTGAAGTGGATGTGCGCCAGCTCTTCCAAAGGCAGAAGACCAGAAAGGCTCCTGGCCCAGACGGTGTGTCACCTTCCTGCCTGAAAATCTGTGCAGACCAGCTGGCCCCCCATCTTCACTCAGATCTTCAACAGATCTCTGGAGCTATCTGAAGTTCCCCTCCTGCATCAAACACTCCACAATCATCCCAGTCCTCAAAAAACCCTCCATCTTTGGACTAAATGACTACAGGCCTGTCGCACTGACATCTGTAGTCATTAAATCCTTGGAAAGACTCGTGTTGGCCCACCTGAAGAACATCACAGTCCCCTTGCTGGACCGCTGCAGTTTGCCTACAGGGCTAACTGTTCTGTGGATGATGCAGTTGACTTGGGACTGCATTACACCTTGCAACACCTCGACCCTCCAGGGGCTTATGCAAGGATCCTGTTCGTGGACTTTAGCTCGGCGTTCAACACCATCATCCCGGATATCCTCAGCACCAAACTCTCCCAGCCTCCACCTGTCAGTGGATCACAAACTTCCTGACTGACAGGAGTCAGCATCCAGCACACGGACTATCAGCACTGGCGCCCCCCAAGGGTGTGTGCTCTCCCCACTGCTTTTCTCCTACTACACCAATGACTGCACCTCAGGAGACCCATCTGTTAAACTCCTGAAGTTCGCTGACGACACAACGGTCATCGGCCTCATCCGGGACGGTGATAAGTTGGCCTACAGACAGGAGGTGGATCAGCTGGCTCTCTGGTGCAGTCAGAACAACCTTGAGCTCAACACGCTTGAAACTGTGGAGATGATCGTGGACTTCACTTATTTGCTGTGGAATCCTTCAGGTTTCTGGGATCCACTATATTCCAGGACCTGAAGTCGGAGTCCAACACAGACAGCATCATCAAAAAGGCCCAGCAGAGGATGTACTTCCTGCGCCAGCTCAGGAAGCTCAACCTGCCTAAGGAGCTGCTGGTCCACGTCTACTCAGCCATCATCCAGTCTGTCCTCTGCACGTCCCTCACTGTCTGGTTTGGATCTGCCACCAAAAAGGACCGGCGCAGACTACAACGGACAGTTAGGACTCCAGAAAAGACCATCAGTGCCAACTTGCCCTCCGTCCATGACTTATACTCCTCCAAAGTCAGGAAACGGGCAGAAACCATCACTACAGACCCATCTCACACCGGGCCCAACCGGTTCCAGCTTCTCCCCTCTGGTAGGTGCTACAGAGCCCTGCACGCCAAAACCAACAGACTGAGGAACAGTTTCTACCCACAAGCCATTTCTCTGATGAACTTCTGACTTCTAACAGTCAGTGTCAGGTTCAATTCTGGTCAATAACCCAGTAACACAGTCTCTACAGCACCTGTTTACTGGTTCCAATTATTATTCCACTTATTAAGTATTCATCATTCCCATCCTCATTTCTCACTTATTATTTACTATTTATACATCATTCTCATTTCCTATTTCAGAACTGTCCATAATGTTCATACTGTTCATATTGTAATATAATAACATAATACTATTTATCCCAGTATCCTTGCACTATGTTCCACATTTAAATAATTTTTTTTGAACTCTTCATTGCACTCATGCCTCTAAATTGTTTCTGTTAGAGTATGTATGTATTGTGTATATCTTAGTGTGTATATTTTGTTTGGTTGTTTTGTGTGTAAGCACAGTTTGAGTAACGATGCTCCAAAGACAAATTCCTCGGATGTGTCCTCATACCTGGCAAATAAAGCTCATTCTGATCTAAATAAGGTTTATTGACTATTACTTCCAAAAATAATGTAAAACTAAAGTTAATAAATTAGTGTTACGTAGCGTTGAAAACATTAAAAAAAGTGACGAACATTGAAAAAAAGCAACAAAAGGTGTTGAAAAAATTGACAAAAACGTAAGAAAAAGTTAAAAACATTAATAGAAGAGCGTCAACAAAAGTGTTGATTTTCAATTTTGACGGGAAGACAACACGAGGGTCAAGTATTTTGAAAATGCATTAGCTGCTCTTTCAAGTTCTGGAAATCCCATTTCACAGAAGTGTAGTGGTACACATGATAGTGGAAATGGCAATTTGTTTCTTAACAGGCACACAAAGAAACACTTGTAATAAATGGGAGCTGAGATAGATGACAATGATTTACATTATGGAGTTTAATCTGAAAAACTATTTGCATCTTGACAAAAAAGGCCTGTTCCTTGAACTGCACTGCCGTGGCAAATGAAGTACCCCAACTTCCCTTCAAGGAAACTGAAGTTAGTAGACTTAAACAAACGAACTGCATCCATCACATTTAGAAATGTAAAACTAATTTGCAATGGAACACTGGCCATTTTAATTAGACTAAAGAGCTCAGCTGCTGGCAGGAAACTCCTGCCGAGTGGGATTCAGTCTGTGACTTTGACAATGTCTTCTCAAAGAGGAAGTTGTAACAATGCACTAATTTATGGTAGTGACTGTGGCAGCAGCACAAAAGCCCTAACAGTAAGTTGGTGTTATATTATCTTTTTGAAAGGGCACTTATTTAGTGGCTCAAAACTTCCCCTACTCTAAAACGCCTACACAAAACTAGAGAGTCACATAGCCACACCGGGTATGTGGAGAGTTATTGTTGGAACAAGATGTCAGTGGTGGGGCTAGTCCTGTTTGTCCAGGGATTGGATTAGATGAAACAAGGCTAGAATACTTTATATCTGACATTAAACAGATCCTCTTTGCTGCAGACTGCGGTAAATGTTCTGCATTAATTCTTCTAGACCTTAGTGCAGCTTATGACACTGTTGACTACGTGATCCTGCTGGATAGCCTGGCACGATAGGTCGGCATTTCTGGGTCCGCCCTGGATTGGTTTAAATCAAACATTTCAAACCCTGGGAGCTCATCCTCCTAACCCGCAAATATTGCATAAGGGGTACCACAAGGCTCACTTTTAGGTCCACTTCTCTTCTATCTTTACATGCTCCCATTGGGAAGAATAATCCAAACCCATAACATCTGTTTTACGCTCTACAATCTACCTACCTCTCAATTCCCAAAATCAAACCATCAACATAACAAGACTTCTGCACCATACCAGGGCCATAGGGCCTTTTCTGTAGTGGCTCCTCGGCTCTGGAATAGCATGCCAGAAGCCAATACACAGGATGAGTCTTTTGGTTTTTTAAGACACATCTTAAGACAGCTTTGATAAAGCTTATAGTTAGGGCTGGCTCAGGAGAGTCCTGAACCAGCCCTAGTTGTGCTGCTATAGGACTAGACTGCTGGGGGACTTCCCATGATGCACTGAGCACCTCTCTCCTCCTCCTTCTTTCCATCTGTCTGCAACCTCATCCCATTAATGCATGTTACTAACTCGACTTCTTACCTTTCCCAGAGTCTTGTGCTCTCTTGCCCCCAGAGTCTTGCCCTCTCCTCTCTCCTCCTATGTCTTCCTGCAGGTGTTTCTAGCTCTGGATCTGTGGTTGGAGTCACCTGCTGCCTCCATGTTCCTGCTCCACACCCTCTGCTACAATTCTCCATGTCTCTCTCTCTCTCTCTCTCTCTGTCTCTTCTCCTTCTGTCTTTGTCTCTGTCTCTCTCTTTCTCTCTCTCTTTCTCTCACCCCCAACCGGTTGAGGCAGATGACCCCCCCCACCCTGAGCCATTGTTGGGGAATGTTGGGTTTCTATAAATAACAGCAGACAGTATGGTCTACACCTGCTCTTTATGGAAAGTGCTGTGAGATAACTTTGGTTGTGATTTGGCCCAATATAAATAAAATTGAATTGAATTTCAAGGGTTGTACTTCCACTACATGTGTGATTTATGCTTGATTACTCATGGTTTATCTTGGTAAGGCATTATTATGCAAACTTGTTTGCCTGTAAAGCGCTATATAAATGAATAAACGTACTTAAATTCTGTTAGCAAGCCAAAAAACATGTGCCAGCAAAGATGGGAAACACCACAAACAAAACAACATCACCATCCAATAAAGCATGCAGAGAGCTGGTACTAACACACTCACCAGCAATTAGACACACCTCATAAACTAATTAGTAACGTTAATATTTGAGTAAACACCATTGGGGACTCTGATCTAAGAGGCATTGCTTTTACCATAAGTATCCTATTGTGCAAGTTTGGTTCACTGAGCTTGATAGCGTCATGCTATTCAGATTGATAGCACCCTAGGTAGCTAGTTTCAGACTGTAGCATACTTGCTGCACTTTTCCTCCATCCATAGGGAGGAAAACATCACACAAAGCACATGATTCTACAGCTCCTATAGTATAGTATTTGGGGGTGGCAGTAGCTCAGTCCATAGGGAGTTGGGTTGGGAACCGGAGGGTCACTGGTTCAAATCCCCGTATGGACCCAAAAAGTTTGGAGCGTGGATTGGTGGCTGGAGAGATGCCAGTTCACCTCCTGGGCACTGCCAGGTGCCCTTGAGCAAGGCACCGTACACCCCCGACCGCTCAGGGCGCTGGTTCAGCTGGCAGCCCCCCCACTCTGACATCTCTCCATGTATAGTGCATGTATAGGTCCTGAGCATGTGTGTGTATTTCAGGCCTGTGTGAGTACCAACTAAAGTGTGTACACAGAGTGTAGTGCAGTAATTTCCCCACTGGGGACTAATAAACAAATTATCTTATCTTATCTTATATGATTGGGCATACTTTGTACTAAACACAGGATATATTTATGAATGTTTAGAGGATTGTACACTGGATCTGTCCATATTGGCTACCGGACACATTTGTAAAAGAGGACACTTATAAAACATGAAGCCACATATGATTTAGAGCGTGGGTGCCACACTTCCCTCTTCTCAGTATTGAAGCCAGCATAAAACATACTTCATCATAATTCCTGCCAGTGAACTGACACACAATTTATTACCCTCCTCAAGCCAAAGGAACTAGATACTCCGAGAGGCATGTGTGTGTGCCAGTTAATGTGTGCACACCATCAGAAAACACAGCTAAATGTGTTCCTACAGGGTCGTACAGTACAAGACTTTAATGGAACACACAGCATTTCCAATATTTATCCAATCTAGTTGATGCTGCATCCCCCGACCTTTTATATTCTCGGGGTAATAAATCTGTCTTGATACTTTACCCACAAATCAATAGCCCACCCACCACCTGGACTTGGATTGATTTTTCTGTCACTGAACAGATCTTGGCAGAAGACACCCTCAAGACACAGTCAGGTTTTTCCACCACACTTGGTTAAATCCTAAACATCTGAAACTTCCCCACATCATCTGTAGTTCACTTTGTCAAGTCTTTTGAAAGTTACTGTATATGTTCAGACTTGCAGTTTTTCAGTGTCTGCAGCCAAGCTAAGCTATTTTTCCTGTTTATTTTAACCCATTTACTTTAGTGGTGAGAATTTGTCTCATCAGCCCATGCTTGTCAGCTTGGTTCTGTCAACAGCACCCTGAGTCCGACCACTGATGTGCAGAAGCAGCCTGAAGCCAATCTTCACCTCTGGACTCCTGCATCCTCCTGTAGCTTATTCCTGGCACATTATGTGGTACTGCATGTTGAAGAACAAATACCCTGTCTCTGCCACTTTGATATTAGAATCAAGATGAATCAATAGAGTGATATTAAAACTTGCATGTGGATAGCTATTGGCATTGCATCTTGCATTTGTGTGGCACTCTTTATTTGTTGATACCTGGGGAAAACCAGGCACAGCTTTCCTGCATAGCTTTCATTATGTCTGATACCATTAGTCTTTGTATCTAGGACATCAATGGTAAATATCACGTTTTCTATCAAAATCATACTGCTTTGTCATAGTTGTTAGGATTCCTAGTCCGGGCACCACAAATGTGTGCAACAAATTTCATCCTAGCAAATCTATCCAATAGGCTAGCTGTTGAGATATTTTAGTGACGCTAGTGTGTGGCTAAAAGTGCTCTTTGAATACACCTGACTCTTATGAATCGAGGTAACCTCAGACCTAGTAATCCTTCATATTGGTGAGGATTTTCATCTTGATCATTTATTGAGCAGGCGTGGGCTTCTTGGCCCGCATTAAAAGGTCCATCCACCATTTGTCAATTTTTATTATGAAAGTAATTTTGGCCTCCAGACTGTCAATGTAGGTCTTTATGTGCAGTAAAACAAGAAAAGATGCACACTTGCAATTCTCTTCTTTTTTCTAATTTATAAAGGGTTAAAATTCAACTTCTGTACCACATTGTAGTGACATTGTCAGGCTTCTATAGATGTACTGTACTATTACAGAGAACTCTATTGAAAGAAGAGTTCTGGGATACAAAGACTCAATCATGAGCCTTCTGGACGTATAATGAGCCTAATTATGTTCGATGCAAACTGGTTGATGGAAACACGTGTTGTACAATAGTTGCATCACATGGGAATGCTAGCTATGTTGCCCCTGAGAGACTGCAATGACTACATTTGTAAAAACACTATCTCGACTAAAAATTAAGCCCATCTCTTATTCCAACAATGCATTTACACCTGGGAGCTTCTCTGTACAACTAGTCTTGTACTGTTGAAAACTGTAAAGTACCTCTGGAACAAATATGGGGGACAAAGGACAATTCAACACCCACCGAGGATAAAAAAGTTTTTTCATTTCATCTGCTCAAATCCTCTCAGTCAGTGATCCCCTAGTCACAGATCTTGTTCTCTTACCTCTATGCTACTTCAAATCTATTGTTTGAGTGCATAATGGCAGTCTATTCTGAACAGCAGGCCACCACTCCTTTATGTCGGTGTGTACAATGCAAATGACAGCAGACTGAATGGTGGATGGAGTGGATGTTAGAAATAGGAGGGAGGGCTGGCAGTCTTAAACCTCCCTGAAGCGTCCCCGGACTGTGAAGATACCAGAGCGAGAGTAGACGCACCAGACACCAGCCGTGCTTTCCAGAGCCTATCATGTCATGTTGGGAGTCCTCCTCTCTACCAACAGGCCAGCTACACAATACGTGCCATAAAGTGTCACACCATCCTGGCACTGCAGTCCCCTTACAATGTGTGATCAAGTGGTAACACAATGCCCTGGAGCCTCCACAAAGGTTTATTGCTAAATTGTAGAGAGGTATCCATTTATCAAATTCAATCCAATCAAAAGGGAAGCATTGAAAAAGAAACAGTAAATGCAACAACATGGCTTTCAAACCAATTTATGCATTGGCAGTTGAATTTTGCAGCAACCAAAAGAGGCTTCGGAGAAGGCGGGGTAAGAAACGAGCTTGCACTACTAACAGATATTGAGTGTTATTCAAATTGTCTCCCACTCTAATCATAACTTAAAGAAGTAGAAAGGGGCTTTAAGCTCTGCTCCCATACAGTCCCATTGTGTGTCATTGTCCGTAGAGGCCCGTGGTAGAGATGGCCAGCACTGTTATCGCCCCAGTTATCTGCAATTAGAATTGGCCTCCTGCTTGCTGCAAAAATGGCTACTGAGGATTATGATTAAGGTGAAATGAAAGGTCAGAATCCCAATCCTGAGAGCTGAGAAGAGGGAAGTGGCATTTTATGTGTGGGTGTTTGAATGGGTACGTGCCGAGTGAAGGTGCCACTGGTTCCCATCCCTGCTCACTCGCATTAGAATATGCAAACCTTTATGTATAAGACAACAAGTAGGATATTAGGCTATGTCGGTATCTAGTTATTCATTCCTTTCTGACTTTCCTATCACGGCAGGATCATGAGAAGAATTATTATTAAAGAAAAGAACTACTTGATCTAATAATCAACAGATCTGGAAAAGGTTTCTCCACAACAAATCAAGAAACAGCAGCACCTTGAATCCCATTTAAAACTCTTATCAATGTGCTTAGCACTAGCATGTTTCATAAGAAATGCCTTCTACCCAGTATATCACATCTCTTCTCGAATCTAGAACAGCAGCACATCAGAGCAGCACTGTCAACCTGCAACACCAATCAGGAAGTTGCAAAAAACTTTACATTATAATGCAGAACAAAGAGCAAGAACTGTGGCTGAATATGTCCTTATCAGTTTCAGTTTCATCACCATTTCTGTTCCTATGAAAGAGGGTGTCGAAAAAAACACACCTCTGCATGACCTTAACCATCTGCAGCCAAAGTGGCTGTAGCTGCCTGGTCTATTTATTGGCCAAATATCTAATTGCCATTATTTAGACTGATCTTGTGACTGCGATATGATTCACGACATTGGAGGGAATGATCATTTTTGTACCATTATTTTCATTTTCATTAACAATTATCAAGATTGAAATAAATGAGTATAGTGTGATTTTTGCTTGGATCTGTACCAAACAAAGATGTTTCCTTTAGTCTGTAGGATAGGATTTGTAGACCAGAACGTCTCTGCAGTATCACATTACTTCAATCACAATGGTTTGACACATATTTTACCTACAATACATATTGTGCCCCCCTGCGATTTGGATATTGCACCAGTTCATATGGTGATTTCAATACAACTGTGAATAATTGCACGCACACGCACATGCACGCACACACACACACACACACACACAAGCTTAATTAGTGGCAGCAAAGAGTAGTCTAGCACAGCCAGTGTTAAAGGTTAGCAATATTAGCAACCTAAGCTAATCATTAAAACATCCCATCGCTGATGCTGGCAGGAAACAAGAACCCTCTCCTACTTAGGACTATATTAGGAGGTTGAGTGAAGACCACTAATTATCGGAAACAATTATCAGCGACTAAAGAGTTGCAATGAGACAGGGTGGGTGGATTTAAGAGTACTTCATCAGTCAGAAACTTTAAAAGCGCCATCACATCTTTGTGGCTTTGTCACTAATTCTTTCTCAATTCCCATTATGGAAGAGCAGGTTGTTGAATATCTACTATGTTGCCTTTGAATACCTAGATATGCAAGTGTGTTGACTCACCAAAGTTTTCTCAGGCTCCTGCTGGAACTCCGAGGAGGACTCCATGGTTGTGTTAAACCAGAGTTTGGCCTGTTAGCGCTGCTCTGACGACTGCATATCTGTTCAGAGGGGGGAGCAGTGTGTTACCAAAACAGGACAGTATTGCAACATACATGCAGGTGTAAGTTCTTATACTTTGTATGTGTAGGTTCTAAGCACATTAGTAACACTATTACATGAACAAGGTGGTCATATGTTTTCAGAAGACCAACTACTATAACAGTGTTAACATTAGTAACATTAGTAACACTATTACATGAACAAGGTGGTCATATGTTTTCAGAGGACTAACTACTGTAACAGTGTTAACATTAGTAACATTAGTAACACTATTACATGAACAAGGTGGTCATATGTTTTCAGAAGACCAACTACTGTAACAGTGTTAACATTAGTAACATTAGTAACACTATTACATGAACAGGGTGGTCATATGTTTTCAGAGGACTAACTACTGTAACAGTGGTAACATTAGTAACATTATTACATGAACAGGGTGGTCATATGTTTTCAGGGGAATAACTACTGTAACAGTGGTAACATTAGTAACATTATTACATGAACAGGGTGGTCATATGTTTTCAGAGGACTAACTACTGTAACAGTGTTAACATTAGTAACATTAGTAACACTATTACATGAACAGGGTGGTCATATGTTTTCAGGGGAATAACTACTGTAACAGTGTTAACATTAGTAACACTATTACATGAACAGGGTGGTCATATGTTTTTAGAGGACTAACTACTGTAACAGTGTTAACATTAGTAACATTAGTAACACTATTACATGAACAGGGTGGCCATATGTTTTTAGTGGACTAACTACTG
>NW_023265587.1:1022477-1028334 GCF_013103735.1 Etheostoma cragini
ATATGTTTTCAGAGGACCAACTACTGTTACAGTGTTAACATTAGTAACATTAGTAACACTATTACATGAACAGGGTGGTCGTATGTTTTCAGAGGACTAACTACTGTAACAGGTTAGGGCTGGGCGATATGGAGAAAATCAAATATCACGATATTTTTGACCAAATACCTTGATATCGATACCGAAACAATATCGTAGTGTTCACAAAATATTTACACAATGAGATTTTAGATAAATAATCGTCAGTAATGTTGACATAATGACTAAGTGGGTAAAAGCAAATAATAGAACAGTCACAGGGTCAGTCTGATAAGATCAGAAAATGACTATACTGTAATTTAGCCTTTAAAACCAGGAAAAGACAACACAATATTACTAGCCATTATACGATATGTAAAAACCTAAGACAACATCTAGTCTCATTTCACGATATAATATAATATCGATACATTGCCCAGCTCTAGAACAGGTTTTCAGATTTCAGATTTTATACCTAGCTGCTCATTTGCTGTTAGCACACTCAGATGTGAAAACACTAGACCCTGCAGATTAAAAGAAAAGCCACTCATCTAATAAAACACAACGACAAATCAAAACAGCGGTGTGTATGAGAAGCACAAGAAAGAAACCAAGCCTTTGAGCACACACATTTAGATGATCTAACTCTTGAATACCATGGATTCAATCGATTCCATAAGCCATAACGCTACCTTCCAAATTACAACAAGGCCTAATCAAAAGACAAAAACATTTAGTAGTGCGATACCTGCATAACCCAGACCTGGTCCAAGCTCAAAGCTAAAACAATGTTCAAGTAGCAAAGCCAAGACTCTTACTTATCAGTATGACCAAGAGGAGATAACAAAAGGAATATCGAGAACACAGAACACATGACAACCTCTAACGCACAGAGAAACCACAAACACACACAAACAACTGCTTAAAAGCATTTCCCGTGATCCGTGGCCAAACCCCACTGTCCACAACTGTAACGCCACTCAAACTAACACTGCACTAAACCCTCAACATGAGTTCATGAACAAGTGGGACCATCTGTTAATTACACTCTATGCTGTCGAGGAGATTATTTTGTGAGGAGCAGCTGCTAGCCAACACGTGGTTGTCCTAAAAATGCTTTTGAGATTATTGGAGGCAGCCACTAATGCTGATTGCTGTGCTTTGTGTGGATATTTGAAAGGTATTAACCCTGCTGCCCCAACTGAGATTACACCTCAGGGTGGCCGGGTTGGATCAGTGTGTATAGGAGACACCCGTGTATTGAGAGGTTTATGGCGCGGAGGTCCGGGGTTTGAATCCGACCTGCAAAGATTTCCTGCATATCCCCTCTCTCCCCCCTTTCTCACCTAGCGGTCCTATCAAATTAAGGCGGACAAGCCTATGTATCCACAGCAAAACATGTTAAATTGGCTCAATTAGTAACTGAGCTGTAGAAACACTGTAACTTATGCAATAATAAAGAAGCTAATTGGAAGGTGACTTACAGCAGCACTCTGGATGAGAGTCGGGATAGCTTTTAACATTGGAACGTTGCAGGGGAATCCAGAGTTCTCGCGAGACACAATTAGAATTTGTTCAGCGAGTTACTCTGGCATCGAGTAATGCTGCTCATTAACTATGCCCTTGTAGTCGAGCTGCACTAATTGTTGGGCAACAACAGCTCCACAAGTCAACTCAAGTGACTGAGTGAGCAGATAGACAATCCGACCCACAGACTCAGAGATGGAAGCTCGCAGACCATGGTATTCACTCAAGACTCACCGGTTCTCGATGACTAGTGAGTTGTTGATGCTCGCGTGAGTCAATCAATCCTGCGAATCAGCCGGCTACGTTGTCATGAGTGAATCGGATTCAGACGAGCCAGTGGAGTCTCTCCTCGAGCTTGGAGTAAAGCAAATCAACAACAAAAGCCATTATTTCACTCCTGAAATAACATAAAATGTTGTGCATGTAGCCTAGCTAGGCCTACCGTAGGTTTGGTGTATGAATGTAGTATGTTAAAATGCAATTAGGTCGAGCAGACATACTTCGAAACATTGCCAGCTTGCGCTCGCCTCGCAGCTCGGCAAGTGACTCTCACAACCCGGTTCAGTTTGGTGAGAGACTCAAAATAACCCAAATCCTTAAAAGGAACCGGGTTTGCCAGGTCAAGTCTAAATCCCCAGTTTTGCCCCTGCGATGACAACATGTCAAAATGGCTGCTGTGAAGGGGCCCATATCAGACAGAGGACAAGAGGACATCCTGACAAAGAGAAGGTTACCAAATCCCCCCCACCAGTCATTCTACTAATGCACCGTTCCAGTGCTCCAACAGCCTCTTGGTTCCAGCCAGCACACACACTTCATCTGGCCCGCACTCTCAAGGACCCGTCACACCGAGACAGATGCTTTCCACTCTTTCTCAAAACTGGCTTTAGCAATCAGTCCGTGACTCAGCCTGGAGTAGCAGCCACACAGCCGAGGTGTGAAAACAACACAAAAAATGAAAAGATGAAATGTTTTGTAGGAGTGTAAAGGGAGGTAGAAAATGTTCTGTTCATTCTTTGTCAACGTTTGACGTTTATCTGAACATACCATGGGAGTTTTGTGGGTTAGGGTACTAGTGGTGCATGTATATAAAACTGTCAGGGTATATCTGGGGCACTTATCTAACATAACCTGGGAGTTTTGTGTGTTAGGGTACTAGTGGTGTATGTAGATAAAACTGTCGGGGTATATCTGGGGCACTTATTTGAACATACCCTGGGAGTTTTGTGGGTTAGGGTACTAGTGGTGTATGTAGATAAAACTGTCGGGGTATATCTGGGGCACTTATTTGAACATACCATGGGAGTTTTGTGGGTTAGGGTACTAGTGGTGTATGTAGATAAAACTGTCAGGGTATATCTGGGGCACTTATCTAACATACCCTGGGAGTTTTGTGGGTTAGGGTACTAGTGGTGTATGTAGATAAAACTGTCGGGGTATATCTGGGTCACTTATCTAACATACCCTGGGAGTTTTGTGGGTTAGGGTACTAGTGGTGTATGTAGATAAAACTGTCGGGGTATATCTGGGGCACTTATCTGAACATACCCCAGGAGTTTTGTGTGTTAGGGTAATATAGGCGTATTTGGCGTAACAAATGCATGCTTGTAGGAAATCGGATCTTTGTAAATGGTAGGGTGCAGTCTAGAACTCCTATTGTGATTTGACACTATCAATAAAATTTGATAGAATTGAATGTCATGACTCTTATCAGTTTACTTTATTGTCTAATTATTATTGCCTATAATCATTATCTAATAATCCTTTGTCATTTTCATACAAAACTGTGACTTTGGGCATGTTGGAAACTATGCTTCCCTTAATAATCAATGGTCTCTGCTATGACTCTATCGTCTATAGCAATCACTTTCTCCCACACTTTACTAACACTACTCCCAAGCTGGCATATACGGTGTTACAACCGGACCACAGCAGTCTGTCAGCTAAGAGCTGGAAATCATTGCCGAAGATAGAGGGCACAACGCACAGGGAATCCTGAACTTGTGGCTTGGCAGTGCCACCAAAACAAAGCCGGAAACATTGGCTGAGGGGTTTCTCCACAGATGGCAGGAAACCTTTTGGATGTTTGTAGCTCACAAATTTTCTGATTTATCCTCCAGTTCATTAATACTAATAATCAGTGTGCGATTTTTGAAGAAAGCGGCAGGGGGGCACCACAAAGATGCAGGATTAATCATATACAGTAGGTATATAATTATTATAATGTGTATATAGACAAGAAAGGGGGAAATCCCAAATCAGGATGTAAAAAAAAAAATACATAATACTGTGTGCTCTGTTTGATGCTTATTGATTGTTTTTGGATTAACAGTAGAGCTCAGCCTAAGGGTGGTCAAGCACACCAATCATTTCAGGAGCCTAAGCTGATTGTAGTGATGCTGCCCTTAGCTCTCTAAAGGCCAGGCAGATCTTTGACAGCCCGGGAGGCCGAGCTGTGGAGGCCCATCACTGCTGAGGGTTTGGGGAATGTGTTAGTGGTTGGGTGACACATCCAGTGTGTGCCACAATGCTCATAGATGACTGATAAAAGCAAAGCATGAGATTAAAACAATGTCCTATGTTGGTCCCTGAAATATTCCCCACTTCAGTAAGAAAACCAATGCACAGACAATTTATTTCTGTTTATGTCTGAAGAGTCAAACTATCATCAACACCACTCCTTGAAGCGATGATCCTGAACAAGGTTTCTACTCTATTACCTCCACCCGTGCTCAGTGATGACGAAGCTTAGATTTCCAACAGCAGTCTCTCACAGCACAGGCTTCATTTTCAAGATGTTCAAAAGGAAATAATGCGATGCTGTGTTGTTTAATATAACATCATATATCGTGAGTTTGTGATGCTGTGTACATGCTGAAATCCTCTGCAGAAATGTGCTGTATAAATACAGTAAATGACGACTTGATTCTATTTCTGAATGTTACCCATAGCACCAAACCAGCCTCAAATATCCCCACTGTACGCTGAAACATTGCTGCTTCTGTGACACCTGTGCTGGCTACACAGATGCCAGATACTCCAGCCTCAGGCTAAGGTATATCAAGACTTGCCATGTGACCTCAAGATGACTCAATGCTCAATCTGAGGCATGCCAGGACCAACTATGGGAAAGAAGGGCAGGACTCACCACATACCCTGCCTGGGGTTGAATGCCTGAATACTATTGCTTAACAAAAGCCTACAGCTATACTAGCGGCTCTGTGAGGCTGTACTTTAACACAACTCTGCATTGTATTAAATGCCGGCACACTAATACGCTCACAGTGACAATGCTAGCATGCTGATGTTAATAATGGTCAACGTCTAAGTTTAGCGTGTTCGCAGGCTATCATTTGCTAACTTCATTAGTCTTAGCATCAGGTTTTTGAAAGATAAAATAGCCCCAGCAGGCTAGATTTATTTTCCTGGAGAGACATAAAAATTGGACTATCCTACTATGTGAGGGGCTGATGGACAATTTAAAAACGTAAAAAATGCCCTGTATGGAAATGTCACAAGTTGCTTGGCCCAATAGAATCTTCTTCCTGTCCCAGTTTGGTGTTGTGCTTAGGGGGAGACATCTTAACTAAATGAATCCATGTACAGTGGGTCAGAGAGTGAGGAATATTAATCAACCATGTCAACTAGGGCTGCACGATTATGGCCAAAATGATAATCACGTGTAAGAGGAGAGATCCAAACACTGGTACGGTTTTACAGAAGAAATGGGTCTAGTAACGCAACATTAAACAATATCCATATACCTTTCTTCGTTTGTGGAGACGCAGCGGATGCGAGGACATTAGCACCGGTGAAACATAGAGTATTAATATTACTCGCGCCCTAGAGCCCTGTGAGCTAACGGACACTATCTAGCACCCTAGAGCCCTGTGAGCTAACAGACTCTAACCAGCACCCTAGAGCCCTGTGAGCTAACAGACAGTAACTAGCACCCTAGAGCCCTGTGAGCTAACAGACACTAACTAGCACCCTAGAGCCCTGTGAGCTAACGGACACTAACTAGCACCCTAGAGCCCTGTGAGCTAACAGACTCTAACCAGCACCCTAGAGCCATGTGAGCTAACAGACTCTAACCAGCACCCTAGAGCCCTGTGAGCTAACAGACTCTAACTAGCACCCTAGAGCCCTGTTAGCTAACAGACACTAACCAGCACCCTAGAGCCCTTTGAGCTAACAGACACTAACTAGCACCCTAGAGACCTGTGAGCTAACCGACTCTAACTAGCACCCTAGAGCCCTGTTAGCTAACAGACACTAACCAGCACCCTAGAGCCCTTTGAGCTAACAGACA
>NW_023265587.1:1028434-1036264 GCF_013103735.1 Etheostoma cragini
GCCCTGTGAGCTAACAGACACTAACTAGCACCCTAGAGCCCTGTGAGCTAACAGACTCTAACTAGCACCCTAGAGCCCGGTTAGCTAACAGACACTAACCAGCACCCTAGAGCCCTGTGAGCTAACAGACACTAACTAGCACCCAAGAGCCCTGTGAGCTAACAGACACTAACTAGCACTGGTCACTGCTGTTGTCTTAAAAACAACACAGATGGGACAAAATGTTGCATTTACTGGTAAACTTGTCACCGACGTATTACCCGAATGCTATCTGTTGAGTTGTCCTCCCGTCCCTCTATCCTCTGTGACTGTCTACATCTAGAAACTAAGCTGCGCGTTGCAGGGAACAACTCTGACTGGCACATGATCAGACAAGGGTTTACAGAGGGGTAGATTGGCTTTGCAAAAAAAACAGAGCGTTTTATGAAGTGACGCATTTAAAATATCGCTAGATCACGCAACGTGGGAAGCCAAAATGGAGATCGTGATTAAAAATTGATTAATTGTGCAGCCCTAATGTAAGCAGAGGGAAAGGATTGCCTTGTTAGGCCACAGAAAATCCAGTACTGTTTCACCGGAATAAAAATAACTTAAGCCCCCGACATAGAAATATTAATGTCCGTGAAAAAAATCAATAGAAATCTGATACTGACATGTAGGAATACAGAGACTCATGCAAGAAGTAGGATTACTGTCAATGCAGACATGATGTAGGACAAAACAAGTACAGATAATTCTGTGGTTTAGAAACATAATAGAGAACAGCAGATCACAACATTCCAAAAATATCTAGTGTGTTCCAAATCGCGCACTTCTGTACTAAATACTAACTTTTTGAGCACATAGTGCGTTCACATTGTCGAAGTGCGGTCAAATGCAGTACACTTTAATACCCAGATGGTGCACTCAAAACGGGCAGAAAATTGAGTGCGTATCGATGGACAGTTTCCACATTCAACGGTCGCCATCTTGGCTACGTAGCGGAAGGGGCGGGGCAAACAACAGTCAAAAAACGTTAATTAATCGCGGCCGAAAACGTGATAGCGAGGACGACAGAGATATACAAATGTAAGTTGAACATGAGTCTTTTTGCTATACTTATAACATATTATGTACCTGTATTTGTATATTTGGTTCATCTTACAGTTTTTAAATTCATTTTTATCTCGAATCATAATGTTTTTCGGTACCATAATTTGACGTGCTAGCAAGCTAACCTTAGCTAGCTAACAGTGGCAGTTTAACCAGATTGGCAAATAAGTTATAAGATAACGTTACATGTGTTGTAGTATATTGTTGTTTGTGTTAAACTATCGTCCCACTGTAGACGATTTTAGTGGTAAAAGTGTGATCTTAACAAGTTGGACATAATCCGCTGTGAGCGTCAGCTCAGCAAAATAGTGATCAGCTGATTGTCTGCCGGTAACGTTAACAGTAGCGTAATGTTAAAACGTATCCGCGGCTACTGCCTCCACCTGATGTATATCCTGTTTATACTGCCTCCACCTAATGTCTCTTCAGGGACAAACGAGGAGTAGAGGGCCATCATTTAGGGGTGACGATGGCCATCAGATCGTAGAAGGATCCCCTGGAAAGTCTGAAGTCCCCCATCAGGTCCCTGTCCCCATCAGACTAGCGATGGCCTTGTGGGGAGCCTGCAGAACTACAAGCACATTTTTTAAATAAAATTATGTTAAAAGTATTTGTGCTGACAAACTGCCTGGGAGCTCCTCCCATTCAATCAGTGGTGAACCAGGTGGAACAAATCTTCCAGGCAATCTGGGTGTGCCAGTACCTGGCTCTGTTGTTGTCTTCAAACTGCAGTGGAAGGAGCATTGAGAGCACTCACAAGACCAAGGAAATGTCATCTTTGTGAACAAGGTGATTGTGCAAGACCAAGCCCTCCACAAAACTGTGAAGGACAGCCGGTAAGCGCCATATTGGCCATGTTTGGCTAGATTGATTTAAGCAGTGCAGTGCTAATGATGCTCTGGAAAACAGACTTTTAACTTTTGTTGACTTTGATAGGACGTTTTTGCAGTGGTATTCGCAACTTTAAATGTTGTTTGGTTTTATCAAACAAGTGGGGTATAAAGGAAAAGTAAGGAAGCCAAATCAATTGTTTGAGAAAGAATGTGTTTGAAATGGTTAAAAATAATTTAAACGTTGTGGACATCTTAACAATAAAAAGAAAGGTATTTGGCTAAAGATACTTGGTTAAAAGACAAGAAAACATACAGTTTGAAAATTAAAATACCGACAGATGTTTGTTTTGGTACAACATATCTAGTTGTGTGGCTACAATGATACCTGGTAATAATTCTTTATTAGAACAATACGGCTTAAAACGAAGGATTAGGAACCAAATGAATTTTTTACTATTAAAGAATATTTTGTATTGCATTTGGCTAAAATATGAATTTGGCTAAAAATGTACTGACTCTTATCATTTAATTTAAAATGGTGGGTATTTATTTTGATTACATTTGTTTAAAATTGGAACAGTTTATAATAGCAGTAATGCGTGTATCTGAGTTAAATGTGAATAATTATGTTTATTTAATTTGGCTGTCAAACTCAGATAATAATTTGTATTTGTCGTCTCTCTTTTTAGGTTTTTCACCCGTTTACTCCCCACCAAGGAATGGTTAATAAAAGACACGTTACTTATTTTTACAGCAGAAACATAAGTATATACATATAAGAGTGGACTGCAAAGAATAGGTATAGTTAATGAATAGAAAACAGTGCAACAAGAACGAATATTACAATACAGTTGTGTGTGCTGTTTGTGTGCCGTGACATGACGGCGGTGTCGCAGTCATCATCCTGGCGTGACACGGAGCAAATAAAAATATCACATTTATTTTGTTAAAATATCAAAAACAAAGCAGGAATTATTTTCCGATAAACACAATAGGAGACTGCAAGGCTCTCCCTGGTGAAATTCACAATTTTACAGAAGAAGAGATTAAATGTGATCGTCATTTCCGGTAAGTGCACATGGAAGTCGCGATTGGAGACGACACTCCTCTGTCAAAATGTACGCACTATTAAGATAGTACGTAGTGCACGAAGTGTACTGTCTGTAAATGCACTAAGGGAAGTGCGCGATTTGGAACACACTAATCATCTGGCAGCTATTCCTGTAGCACAGATTAAATCCCATCTCTGAACAGATCCTGTTTTCATAATGATACCTTTACATAATTTCTGGCCCCACCATATTAAGCATCTTAAATACTGTATTTATATGTGTTTTTATACACACACACACACACACACACACACACACACACACGTGTTTTTTTTTTTGTTTGTTTTTTCCTTTTTACTCTATACTGACTGCTATTAGGAGAGGATGTCTCCAACAGAATTTTATTTTACCAATCTATCTATCTATCTATCTATCTATCTATCTATCTATCTGTTGTACTCAGCTTCAGTGAATCCAAATGTAAAACGTAGAGCCTGACCAATACAGATCTTTAAGGCCAATGCCTATACCAATATTAGGAGATTTCTGATAAGGACAAGAACAATTTGTTAAGAATCATTTTCCAAGTGACCATAAAAAGTCTTATAGGAATATCCCTACAATATGATCCTTTAATCTGGAAGAATGGCATGTGGAGCACCAGCTGCAAGTGTGTCACCTTGCAAAATCCAAACTGTATTACACTTAAATGCAAGGTGACTCAGCGCTCACTAACACCCAATCATCTGATCCACCATATTGACATGTGCATGGGATGCTGATGAGCCCAATGGCAAGGTCTAAACTCCTGTGGTGTCAAGGAGACTGTGATGACCTCGGACTGCTCCATCCCTTTCTAAGAGAAACACTGCGGCCGCTCTGCCTTCTACCTGACTGCTGGACCATAACGAACCGCACAAAACAATCCCTGCTCCCGAGACAGAGAGGAAAATGAGAGAGAGAACAGAGGGAGCCATAGCTCCACTACAGAGCTGCACAGGGAGAATGTGTATGACGCACACAGCCTGAGCTGAATAGAACGTGTCTGTGTTTCTGTGTGTGTTACCTCTTGCATAACAGAGAAGAAGGAAAAGATGTGAGGATCAGATGTTAGCACATTCCCCCTAAAGATCGTTATTACCATTGTGCGTTTTAAAGGATTTGTGGACATCACAAGTAAAAACTACAAGTTACAGCAGCAGACAACCTTCCTGTGACCCCAAAATAACCTTCTACGAATCGAGTAAACACAAGGAAAAGGCCAAACTGGAAGAAGGGATCGAAATCACCATCTATATGTGACCTGCCAGCAGTAGCTGGTCAAATATGAATCACCTCCTTGTGTCAGCCTTGGGTTGTCGACAGCAATCTGACGACGACGGTCTCCAAGAGACAAATTCAGGACTCATCATCAGGCTGTAGTGTGATGTGACCTCAATGTATTAGCATCTGCTACCCTAATGGAGCCTTCCTACACACATATACACCGCGTGAAAACAGCCGAAAGAAGCCTCAAGAGGGAGATTATTCACACAGGAACATAAACAGAATTTTCTCTTGATCAAGTGCAGCAAAGTTTGACCACATACAAAAAGAAGCACGGAGGCAACAGGGCTGATGCAGCATGCACATGTGCAAGAGAGCGCAGGGAGGTGAATGGAGGACCTACCTCATGCAGCTTGGGTAGCAGAAAGCACCATTACATTCACAACACACAGCCTCTGACAGGAGGACGAGAGACAGAGAGAGAGAGAGAGAGAGAGAGAGAGACACATGACATCACCATATTTTTCTTCCTCCTCCACTGAAATGTAGGCTAGTGCTACAGGGCTGCCGGTTTTGGTGGCAGAGCAGCAGCGAGAGCTCCCTCTGTGTGTGCAATGACAGAGGAGTAATCTTTTCATATCAGCATCCCTTGCTAAATGTGACCGCGATGTATTGTGGTCTACAACCCTATTGCTCACTCACTCACTCACACACACACACACACACACACACACTAATCAATACCAAAGAAAACATCCCCACAGACAGTACAAACATGCACGGGTCGCTACATTTCTAACCCTAAAGCACGTTTGATCCAGACACTCTAATAGAGCTCTGGACTTGCAGCTGACTGCTGTTGGTGGTGGTTGGTTAGTGTCAATCGCTCAAGTTTCTCATTGGATTAGAAAGTCATTTTTTATTCTAAAAAGGTCTGGTTGCAAAATGACATGCTCGGGATCGCTCTATGGAACCACTGAATGGTCAACACTTACAGGGGACAATTGGACCCTATTTATCTTCATTGGACAACATTAATGTTGTTCGGATAGAATCACGTCAGTATTATTTTCCCAAAAAAATAAGAAATGTTCCATCGATGAAGGCAATGGAACAAAAACAATTTCTTTTTTATTTTGCGGCATTTATTATACAGCTGAAGATGTGAAAGGGAGGAGAGAGAGGGGCGCAGGTCAGAATTGAACCTGCGGCCACTGGGTCGAGGACTGAGCCTTAGTGCATAGGGCGCCAGGTGAGCAATCCAGGCGGCCAAAACCGATTTTATGTGTGTTGAAACTTCACCCTTAAAACAACTTGGTGGACCGAGGGACCACAGCAAGCAGCTGCACCTTTTAGTTATGTCAGCTTCATGCTGTAGGTCTCATTAACTCAGTCTAATGTGTTAAAGCCTAACTAGATAGTTTGCTGGGAAACTTTCCTTCCATGAGTTCTACATGCAAGTCCTCTTCGATCTCTTTAATAAAAACTACAATTTAAATGAGGACAAATACTCTGAAGTTAAACTTTAACGCCTTCACAGCTCATCAGAGGATCCTCCAGCCTCTTAGTAGAGCTGCAAAGATTATTCAATTAATAGGGTAGGTGCCCGTTCTGTTAACGGTAACACATGTACAGTTATTCTACTATACAATAGCACGTACAGAACAACTAGCAGGGCGTGGGGACGTATCTGGTCTGGTTATTCAAGCACCCATCTGTGGTCTCGCTCCTCCAGCTCTGGTTCCTAGAACCTTTTTGCCAGTCCTCTCACTCACTCCAAACTTTCTGTCTGCTGCTCTATTACCGTTTTTGGCTGCATATTTTACCACCTGCACTTTGTAATCTGTGTTCCTGTACTATTATGTGTGGTGTGTGTATGTATTAGTGCAGCTGCAGGGGAAAAATGCCGCCGACAAAAGGAGCAGGAGGTGTATGTACAGAGACAGAGAGACATCTCCTGAATGTAATCTCCTGAATATAAAACAACATAATATCCCACGTCTTCCCATCATCCCTCCGGAGATAGATGCATCACGTTAAAGTGAAATACACAGCTGTATGGAGCTGGAAGCCGCTGGTGAAGCATCAGCCGGACCGGCCGTGTCTACTTACCTGTGGCACCAGAGGCTGTAGAGCCGGGGTGCAGCAACTTGGCTATCTGAGACACCAGCGGATGATCAGACAGGATGAGAAACACAGACCAGCCATCCCTTGAAATGAATGGAGACTAGTTTGTGGTTGTGAAGAATTGCATAAAATAACCAAAATCAGGTTGTTGGTCACCAACTGACCGTGCAAGTATGGCCACCACATCACCAGGCTTCAAGATCCAAATGTTTCACACAGCCACTGAGATTAACTCCACTACACCACTTCTTCCACTTCTCTTTAACATATTAATATATTACTCACCATCAACATTTCTCCATTTATTCTTTTTAGCCACACCACTCCTGGAAACAGCTTTGGACAAAATCCCCCCTGTGGCTAGCATGAATATCCACCTAAACTATCTCCCTCATCATTTCCCACATCTTACAACATGTGGCCTGCAAACGAGCTTTGGAATAAAAGACTAGGGAGCTCGTCTGACCTTACTGGATGGTGCACAAGTCCTGACTTTGTGAGGAGATTACGCCACTGCAGTTGAAAGTCATCTTCAGTTGGAATAATGAGAATAAAGACAGTCACAAAGGCCAAAGACTTGTAATATGGAGTGTGTAAAGAGTGAGTTCTGCTAGAGATTAAAGTGGGAGGGAAGACAGAGCCCATTCTCCAACGATACCTCAAAGTTAAAAATCTCTGTTAGAGAAAGAGGCCTTCTTTTCCACAAACACCAGCAATTATCTGCTAAATCCCTGCCAGGCGTCTCAGTAAAGCTCGCACAACCAAAATACAAGGTGGAGGGATGGGCCCTCAAAGAGCACTGATCTACACAAACTGTTACAACAGAAGCTGGAGAGCAGAGGCTTTGAGACAATGCTAAAATGTTGAGAAGAACAGCACAAAAAGTAAATAAGGGAGATAAGAGAGGAAGCTTTAAATCATCTCATCTCAAAAGAAAGGTTTTGTCTTTAATGGAAATAAAGATGCAGAAACATCATTTTTGACTAACTTCTTCTTATTCCCCACTTGCGCTCCCTGAATGCAGAGTTACTTGTGTTAAAGTATGCGAATTTGAAGACCACATACATTTTCTCCAGCTAGCTACCAAACACATACCTCAGCCAAATTAAATGTTATCAGCAAATGATTATTTTTCAAGGTCCCACTCCGATGCTCTGTACCAAATTTGGCAAAGATTGGCCATTGGGGGGGCAATAATCAGCGTTAATTTGGTTTGGCCGATTACTAAATACATCGGATCTGGGTTCTGCTTTCGCACGCTCGTTGGGGCTGACTTGCACAGGGAGGCTTGGACCCCATCATAACTAATTGCAGTTCTACTTATTATTATTAATACTAGTCATAGTTTAATTATCGTTCCTACTGTTACTATACTTGCCACTGTTCATGTCATTCCATTATACCCACTTGTATAATTATTATGAGTCATCTTTCTCTCTCATATTCCCCCCCCCCCCCCC